>NW_028259038.1:0-3169 GCF_024713525.1 Acromyrmex echinatior
ATGAGATTTACTCTAATGTTTTCTTTAAGCGTGTACATTAAAATTTAAAAATGCAATTTTTTTTGGATTAAAAATTATTTTTTTAAATGCCTTTTTAAAAGCAATTTTTTTGGGATTCACTCAAATGCATTACTTCCCAAACATGATACTTAAAATTAAATGCAATTTTTTTTTAAAAATTAATTTTTTTTAAAGAATTTGCCATTTTTGGGGTTCACTCTAAAAGATTTCTACCAACAGTGAACATTAAAATTAAAATGCAATTTTTTTTTATTAAAAATTTAAATTTTTTTAATTAAATTTTAATGCAATTTTTTGGGATTTACCTTAATGCATTTTCTTAATGCATAAATTAAAAAATTTAAATGCAATTTTTTTTTAAAATTTTTTTTTTTTTTGCAATTAAAGCAATTTTTGGGATTCACTTAAACATTTTTGCAATGCAGTGATACTTAAAATTAAAAAAAGCAAATTTTGGATTAAAAATTAATTTTTTTTTAAAGAATTTTAAACCATTTTGGGGATTCCCTAAGCATAATTTGCCAATGCAGTGTTACATTAAATTTTTAAAAAGCAATTTTTTTGGTTAAAATTTATTTTTTTTTTTGCTATTTTAATGCAAATTTTTTTTGGGGTTCACCTAAATGCATTTTTCTTTAAGCGGGTGAACAAAAAATTTAAAAAGGGAATTTTTTTGTTAAAATTAATTTTCTTAAGCAAAATTTAAAGCAATTTTTTGGGGATTCACTTAAAGGTTTTTCCAAGCGTTTTAAAATTAAAAAGCAATTTTTAAAAAATTAATTTTTTCCCCTTTAAAGCCAAATTTTTTGGGGATTCACTTTTAAATGCATTTTATGCTCAATGCAGGGTTTCCCTTAAAATTAAAAAGCAAATTTTTTTGGGTTTAAAAAATTTTTTTTTTTTTATTGCTATTTTAATTCCCCTTTTTTGGGGGTTTTACTCTAAAAAGCATTATTTCTTCAAAGCAGATACATTTAAAAATTTAAAAATGCAATTTTTTTTTCATTAAAAAATTAAATTTTTTTTAATCCTTTTAATTTTCAATTTTTTGGGGGATTCACCCAAAAAGCATTAAAAAAAAAACTTTTAATGCAGTGTTTCATTAAAAATTTAAAAAGAATTTTTTTTTTTTAAAAAAATTTTTTTTTATTGCTATTTTAATTTCCCTTTTTTGGGGGTTCCCCCCTAAAAGCATTTTTTTCAATGCTTGAAACCTTAAAATTAAAAATGCCAAATTTTTTTTCATTAAAAAAATTTAAATTTTTTTTAAAGCAATTTTTTTGCAATTTTTTTTGGGGGTTCACTCTTTAAAAGATTTTTCTTCCCTGCATGTTCATTAAAATTTAAAAAACAATTTTTTTTATTAAAAAATTTTTTTTTTTATTGCTTTTTAATGCAATTTTTGGGATTCACTATAAAGGCATTATTTCTTCAATGCAGTGATACATTAAATAAAAGTGCAATTTTTTGCATTAAAAATTAATTTTTCTTGAGGCAATTTTAATGCAATTTTTTGGGGTTCACTCTAAATGGCATTATCTATCCAATGCAGTGATACATTAAAATTACAAATGCAAATTTTTTGGAAAAATGTTAATTTTTTTTAATGTAATTTTTAATGCCATTTCGGGGATTACTCTAAATGCATTCTTTTTCAATGCAGTGACACCCCCTCATTAAAATTAAAAGTGCAATTTTTTTGCATTAAAAAATTCAATTTTTCTTAATGCAATTTTAATGCAATTTTTTGGGATTTCTTCTAAAATGCATTCTATCCAATTGCAGTGATAAAATTAAAATTAAAAATGCAATTTTTTGGCTTTAAAAGTTAATTTTTTTTAATGTAATTTTAATGCCATTTTCGGGGGGATTCACCTAAATTGCATAATTGCGAAATGCAGTGTTACATTAAAATAAAAATTCAATTTTTGGATAAAAATTTTATTTGTGTTATTGCTATTTAATGCAATTTTTGGGGTACTCTAAAGCTTATTCTCAACGGATCATTAAAATAAAAAACAATTTTTTTTGCATTAAAAAAAATTTTTTTTAAGCAATTTTATGCAATTTTTGGGGGGTCACCTAAATGAAATTTTTCCAATGCATGAAATTAAAAATTAAAAATGCAATTTTGGATTTTAAAAATTATTTTTTTTGCAATTTTTAAGTTTTTTTGGGTTCACTCTAAAGCATTTTTTCCAATGCAGTTAACATTTAAAATAAAATGCAATTTTTTTTATAAAAATTAAATTTTTTAAAAACTTTTAATGCAATTTTGGGGGGTTCATCTAAAGAATTTCCAATGCATGAATAAAAAATTAAAATGCAAATTTTGGATTAAAAATTTTTTTTTTTATGCAATTTTTAAGCTTTTTTGGGATTTACCTAAAGATTTTTTCCAATGCAGGAAAATAAAATTTAAAAACAATTTTTTGTTAAATTAATTTTTTTTTTGCATTTTTAAGCAATTTTTTGGGGATTCATCAAAGCATTTTTCCCAATGCAGTGATAATTAAAATTAAAAACAATTTTTTAAAAAATTTTTTTGTTTTATGGTTTAATGCAATTTTTTGGGGGGTTTTTATTAAGCATATTTTCCCAAGCAGGGAAAAAAATTAAAATGCAATTTTTTTTAAAAAATTTTTTTAATGCATTTTAGCATTTTTGGGGACACTAAATGCATTTTTTCAAGAGTTAAAAATTAAAAAGCAATTTTTTTATTAAAAATTTTTTTTTTTTATGCTTTATGCAATTTTGGGGATATTAAATGCAATTTTCAAGCTGTACATTTAAAAAAAAAAAATGCAATTTTTTTTTTTTTAAAATTAATTTTTTTAATGAATTTTAATTCAATTTTTTTGGGGGTCCCCTTAAAGCATATTTCCCAAAGCTGTACTTAAAATTAAAATGCAAATTTTTGGATTAAAAATTAATTTTTTAAGATTTAAAGAATTTTTGGGGATAAATCTAAAGAATTTCCAATGCAGTGTACTTAAAATTTAAAAAAACAATTTTTGGGTTAAAAATTATTTTTTTTTTTTTTATTTTTTGCAATTTTTTTTGGGGTCATCTAAATCATTTTTTCTCAAAGCGGTTCATTAAAAATTTAAAAGGGAATTTTTGGATTAAAAATTATTTTTTGTTTTTA
>NW_028259039.1:0-2852 GCF_024713525.1 Acromyrmex echinatior
TGCAATTTTCGAATAAACAATTTTTTATATTTAATGCATTTTATAATTAAAAGGAATTGATTTATTATTAAATCTTTATTAATATTTATTAAAATCGTTTTTTAATCATTAATTATTTATGCATTTCATTAAGATCTTAATGCATTTATTAGCTTATATTAAAAATTTTTTATAATTTAATTTTTTGGAATCATTAAATATTAGGTTCAATCGTTTAATATTAAAGCGTATTTATTAATTAAATTTTTTAATATTTTAATATTATTTAATGCAATTTTATGGTTCACTCTATATTAAGGCAATTTTTTTATTAATATTAATTTAATGATTTAATTTAATTTATTTTAATTTAATTATTTTAGCAATCTTTAATATTTAGGGAATTTATATATTAATGTTTTTTTATTAATAATTTAAGCAATTTAGTTATTTTAGTTACTTTTAATATTTTAATGCAATTTTTAATGATTTATCTTAAATTTTTTTAATGATTTATGCAAATTTTAGATTAAGGAATATTATTTAATCTAATTTTAAATTAAAGAATTTTTATTTAATTAATTTTGATTCTTTAATTTCAATTTTGATTCATAATATTAACATTTATGTATATTTTAGATTTATTTTTTTTAATCTTTATGCAATTTAAGTGAATTTTACATTTTAATGCATTTAGGGTTCATATAATCTTAATATTAAAAATTTAAATTTTTTTATTATATTAATTTTTTTTAATCAATTTAAATTTTCAGGTTTCACTCTAAATCATTTTAAATTTTACATAATTAACTTTTAAATATTATTTCAATGCATTTTTAATAATTAATAAATTTTGATTTATTATATATTTTTTTAATGATTTTATAATTTTTTAGGTTCTTAATTACTTTAGATGTTATTAAATTATATTTATTTTCAATTAATTTTTTTAATGCATTTTTTTAAGATTAATGCATTTATTATCAATCATTTTTAATATAATTTTATTTTTTATATTAATTTTTTATCATTTTAATGCATTTCAGGGGATTATTAAAAGCATTTATGTTAATTATTTTTTAATATTAAAAGACATTTTATTAATTATTTAATTTTTTATCAATTTAATGCATTTTCAGGATTACTTAAATGCAATTTAATATTATATATTAAAGATTTTATTTATAATTTATTTTTATCAATCATATAAATTATATTTTTTTTTAAGCATTAGCTTCAGGATTCACTTAATCTGTATCGTCTCTAATTAAGCATTTTATTATTATTTTTTATATTAGCATTGGATCTCTAATCATCTGTCAGGCTTATAAAAACATTATTTATATTTTTTAAGATTTTATGCTTCGGTCACTATGCTACTGTCATGCGTATTATTAAAGACTTATATATTTATTTTTTATGCTTAGCATGGATTCACTCAATATCATGCGGCAATAAGCATTTTATATATTTTTTATGCATTATGCTTCAGATCCTCAATGATGTCAGCTTATATAAGCATTATTTAATATTTTCTCAAATGCATTACTGTTCAATGCAGTGTCATTATATAAAGACATTTTTTATTAATATTATTTTTATGCAATTTATGCATTTTCGGATCTCTAAACATTACGTTCAATGCGTGTCTTAATATAAGCATTTTTTATATATTAATTTTTTAAGCATTTTATCAATTTTCGGTTCCTTAAGCTTACTGGTCAATGCTGTCATTAATATTAAAGACATTATTTATAATTTTTTTATGCATTTAGCATTTCAGGGTTCCTCTAATGCTACGGTCATGCGTTCTTAATTTAAAGACAATTTTTATTTATATTATTTTCATTTAGCTTCGGTCTCTATGCTACTGTCAATGGTCTATAAGACATTTTTTTATATTAATTTTTATCATTAGCATTTCGGTCTCAATCTTCGTTCGTGTCTATAAGCATTTTTATAATTATTTTTTTGCATTATGCTTTTCGGTTCCTCTATCTTTGTCAATCATCTTAATTAAAGAATTTTATTATATATTATTTTTTTAGCTTTAGCTTGGATCACCATGCTTCTGTCGTGTGTATTAACATTATTTATTTAATTTTTTTTATCATTATCATTTTCGGGTTCTCAATGTTCGTAGCGTCGCTTATATAAGGCATTTTTTTTATATTATTTTAATGCTTATGCATTCGGTCATCTAATGCATCGTCATGCTGCATTATAAGACTTTTTTTTAATATTTTTTTTATGCATTAATGCTTTTCGGATCACTCTATCTTACTGTTCGTCTAAATAAACATTTTTTTATTTATTTTTTTAAGATTTATGCATTTTCGGATTCATCATGCTTCGTCAGCGTATATAAGATTTATTATAATTTTTTAATGCATTTTAATGCATTTTCAGGGGATTCACTCTAAATGCATACTGGTTCAATGCAGTTACATTAATATTAAAAGACATTTTATTTATTAANATTAATTTTTTTTAATGTAATTTTAATGCAATTTTCTGGGGATTCACTCTAAATGCATTACTGGTTCAATGCAGTGCTGCATTAATATTAAATAGACAATTTTAATTATTTAAATATTAATTTTTTTTAATGCAATTTTAATGCAATTTTCAGGGGTTTCACTCTAAATGCATTACTGGTTCAATGTAGTGCTGCATTAATATTAAAAGACATTTTATTTATTAATATTAATTTTTTTTAATGCAATTTTAATGCATTTTCTAGGGTTCACTCTAAATGCATTACTGGTTCAGTGCAGTGGTTTTTTTTTTTTTATTTAATATTATTTTTTTTAATGCAATTTTATGCATTTTCAGGGATTCACTCTAAATGCATACTGGTTCAATGCATGCTG
>NW_028259040.1:0-2509 GCF_024713525.1 Acromyrmex echinatior
TGGAGATTCACTCCACAAGCATTACGGGGCAATTGCCCAGTTTTAAATTTAAATTTTTAAAAATTTTTTTTTTTTTTAAAAGAAAATATTTTTAAAAGAAAATTTTTTAAAGCAATTTTTTTTGGGGGTTTCACTTTTGCATTTTTTGGGGGGGCAGTGGGTTTAAACTTAATTTTTAAAAAAAATTTTTGAATTTAAAAAAAAAAATTTTTTTTAAAGCAATTTTTAAAAACAATTTTTTTTGGGTTCCCCCTCCATCCCTTAGGGGGAAAAGCCAATTTTGTTTCATTTAAAAGGAAAATTTTTTTAAAATTTTAAAAAAATATTTTTTTTTTCCAAAAAAATTTAAAAGCAATTTTTCCTTTGGGTTAAATCAAATTTCATTATTTTTGGGAAAGGGGTTTTGTTCTTTTAAAAAAGAAAATTTTTTTTAAAATTTTTAAAAAAAATTTTTTTTTAAAGCCTTTTTAAAAGCAATTTTCCTGGGTTCCCCCCCAAAGCATTAGGGCAAAGACAGGGTTTAAATTTATTTTTTTTTTAAAAATTTTTTTTTTTAAAATTTTAAAAAAAATTTTTTAAAAACAAATTTTTTGCAAATTTTCTTGGGTTCCCCCTTTATTGCATTTTTGTGCAGTTTGGTTTGTCATTTAAAAAAATTTTTCGAATTTAAAAAAATATTTTTTAAAGCATTTTTTTTTGCAATTTTCCCCGAGATTCACTCCAAAGCATTTCTTGGGGCAAAAAGCCCATTAGATTTCCTTTTTTAAAAAACCTTTTTTTTTTTAAAAAAGAAAAAAATTTTTTAAAAGCAATTTTAATTCAATTTTTTTTTGGGATTCACTTTATTGGATTTTTGGGGCAGTGTTTGGTTTTTCCCCTTAAATTAATTTTTTTAATTTAAAAAAAATATTTTTTAATGCCTTTTTTTTGAATTTCCTTTTTCACTCTAATTCCAAATTAAAAAGGGCAAATGCCCCTTAGATTTATTTAAAAAATTTCAATTTTTTTTAATTTTTAAAAAAAATATTTTTTTTTGGGAAATTTTAAAACAATTTTTTTTGGGAATTTACCCATTGCATTTTTGGTGCAAGGGGTTTTGGTTTTTTAAAAATTTTTGATTTAAAAAAATATTTTTTTAAAGCAATTTTTTAATGCAATTTTCCTTTGGGGAAATTCCCCATTCCTTCACCTTGCAAAAAAGAAAAAAAAAAAAAAAAAAAAAAAAAGTGTTAGGTTTGTCATTAAAAAAATTTTTTTAATTTTTAAAAAAAAATTTTTTTTAAACCCTTTTTAAAAGCCCTTTTCTTTTTATAACCTTATTGAAATTTTTGGTGCAAAGCACATTGATTCATTTTAAAAAAGCAATTTTTTTTTAAAAATTTTGAAAAAAATTTTTTTTAAAGCAATTTTAAAGCAAATTTTTTTTGGGGTTTTACCCCAATTTCTTATTTTTTTCAAATGTTTTTGGTTCGTCCCTTAAAAGAAATTTTTTGAATATAAAAAAAATTTTTTTTTAATGCATTTTTAAAAAACTTTCCTGGGGATTCATCCAAAAACATTTCGGTGCAATTCACCCTTAATTTTTATTTTTAAAATTTAAATTTTTTTTTAAAAGAAAAAATTTTTAATGCATTTTAATTCCCAATTTTTTTTGGGTACCTTTATTGCATTTTTTTTTGGCCCGTGTTTGGGGTCGTCCCTTTAAAATTTAAAATTTTTTGAATTTAAAAAAAAATATTTTTTTAAACCCTTTTTAGTGCAATTTTTGGATCACTCATGCATACTGGTGCATGCACAGTTAGATTCATTTTAAAATGCAAATTTTTTTTTAAAAAATAAATTTTTTAATGCAATTTTTAATGCAATTTTTTTGGGATACACCTATTGATTATTGGTGCTAGTGTTTTGGTGTCATTAAATTAAATTTTGAAATTTAAAAAAAAATTTTTTAAGCATTTTAATGCAATTTTGGATTCACTCCATTGCATTTTTGGGCATGTTAGTTCGTCTTAAATTAATTTTCTATTTAAAAAAAATATTTTTAAGCAATTTTAATGCAATTTCTTGGGATACCTCTATTGCATTATTGGTGCAATGCAATTAGATTATTTTAAAATGCATTTTTGATTAAAAATATTTTTAAATGCAATTTTAATGCAATTTTCTTGGATTCACGCCATTGCATTATTGGTGCAGTGTTAGTTCGTCATAAATGAAATTTTCTAATTTAAAGAAATATTTTTTAATGCATTTTTAATGCAATTCTCTTGGGATATAACTCTATGCATTACTGGTGTCATTGGCAGCCATTAGATTCATTTGAAAAATGGCAATTTTTTGAAATTTAAGAAAATATTTTAATGCAATTTTAATGCAATTTTCTTGGGATACACTCTATTGCAATTTTTGGTGGCAGTGTTAGGATCGTCATTAATTAAATTTTTTCGAATAAAAAAATTTTTTTAAGCATTTTTTTTGCAATTTCCCGGTAAATCAAACATTAGTGCAA
>NW_028259041.1:0-2297 GCF_024713525.1 Acromyrmex echinatior
GGGGTTCCCCCTAAAGCATTTGGGTTTTAGCGTGCTGCATTAATTTAAAGGCAATTTTTTTATTTAAAAATTAATTTTTTTTAAAAGCATTTTATGCAATTTTCGGGGGTTTACCTAAAACTTCGGGGCAAAGCAGGGGGAAAATTTAAAAGGGCAATTTATTTTTAAATATTTTTTTTTTTTAATCAATTTTAAAAGCATTTTAGGGGTTCACTCTAAATGCATTTGGTTCAAAGCATGCGCATTAATATTAAAAGGACAATTTTTTTTATTTAAAAATAATTTTTTTTAAAGCAAATTTTAATGCAATTTTTTAGGGGTTACTCAAATTCCCGGTTTAAAGCAGTGCGCATAAAATTTTAAAGCCAATTTTTTTTTTAATATTTTAATTTTTTTTAAGCATTTTTAAGCATTTCAGGGGGGTTCCCTAAAGCTAGGTTCAAAAGAGTGCTGCTATATTAAAAACAATTTATTTATTTAAATATTTTTTTTTTAATGCAAATTTTAATGAATTTTTTAGGGGTTCACCTAAATGCTTACGGGTTCCCCTGCGCTTTAATATTAAAGGCCAAATTTATTTATTTTAATTTAATTTTTTTTAATGCAATTTAAAGCATTTTAGGGGGTTCATTAAAGCTTACTGGGATGCGTTTCCCCTTTAATATTAAAAGACATTTATTTTTTAAAATTTTTTTTTTTAATGCATTTTAATGCAATTTCCCCGGGGGTCCTCTAATGCATTAGGTTCATCGTGTTTTAATATTTAAAAAAAAAAATTTATTTTACTATTATTTTTTTAAAGCAAATTTTATGCAATTTGGGGATTTCCCCTTTAAAACATTATGGTTTAGCAGGGGGTGCTTTAAATTAAAAAACTTTTATTTTTTTAAATATTAATTTTTTTTAAAGCAAATTTAAGCCCTTTTCGGGATTTTTACTCTAAATGATTTCTGGTTTTAAGCCGTGTGCTTTTTAAAAGGGGGCGCGGGGGGGGGGGGGGGGGGGGGGGGGGGGGGGGGGGGGGGGGGGGGGGGGGGTTTTTTTTTTTTTTTTTTTTTTTTTTTTTTTTTTTTTTTTTTTTTTTTTTTTTTTTTTTTTTTTTTTTTTTTTTTTTTTTTTTTTTTTTTTTTTTTTTTTTTTTTTTTTTTTTTTTTTTTTTTTTTTTTTTTTTTTTTTTTTTTTTTTTTTTTTTTTTTTTTTTTTTTTTTTTTTTTTTTTTTTTTTTTTTTTTTTTTAAATTTTTAAAAACATTTTTTTAAAATTTTAATTTTTATAAAAAAAAAAAAAAAAAAAAAAAAAAAAAAAAAAAATTTTTTTTTTAAAAATTAATTTTTTTTTTGCAATTTTTAACAATTTAGGGATTCCCCTAAACTTCGGTTCAATCATGCGCATTATATTAAAGGGCATTTTTATTTTTTTTATTTTTTTTTTAATGCAATTTTTTAATCATTTTTTTGGGATTCCTTAAATCATTATGGGTTCAATGCGTGCTGCATTAAAAAAAAAGGGCAATTTTATTTATTTAAATTAATTTTTTTTAATGCATTTTAAAGAATTTTCAGGGGGTTTCCCCAAAAGCATTACTGGTTTTAATGCGTCTCATTAAATTTTAAAAAGGGGAAAAATTTTATTTTTTAAATAATTTTTTTTTTAAAGCTTTTAATGCATTTTCAGGGGGTTCACTCTAATCATTCGGGGTTATGCATTCTGCTTAATATTAAAAAGGGGCAATTTTTTTTTATTTAATTTTTTTTTTAAACCCCTTTTAAAGCAATTTTTAGGGGGCACTCTAAACTTACGGTTCAATTCGGCTGATTAAATTAAAGACAATTTTATTTTTTAAATTAATTTTTTTTTAAGCAATTTAATGCCTTTTCAGGGGGTTCCTCTAAATGCATTACGGTTCAAAAGCTTTCTGCATTATATTAAAAACTTTTTTTTTTAAATTTAATTTTTTTTTTGCCCCTTTTTGCAATTTTCAGGGGGGTCCTCTAAAAGCTTTCTGGTTCATGCATGCGCATTAATATTAAAAGGACTTTTTTTTTTTAAATATTTTTTTTTTTTTAATGCCTTTTATGCAATTTTCGGGTTTTACTCTAAATGCCTTTCTGTTCAAAGCAGTGCTGCTTAATATTAAAAGGCAATTTTTTTTATTTAAATATTTTTTTTTTAATGCAATTTTTGCCTTTTTGGGGTTTACTCTAAAGCATTCTGGTTCATGCAGTGCTGCATTTATTAAAAGGCCATTTTATTTATTTAAAAAATTTTTTTTTTTAATTCAAAATTTTAAAGAATTT
>NW_028259042.1:0-2169 GCF_024713525.1 Acromyrmex echinatior
AAAAAAAGAAATTTTTTTTAAAAATTTAAAAAAAAATTTTTTTTTTAAAGCAATTTTTTTTCAATTTTTTGGGGTTTTTTTAAAAAACATTTTTGCGCAAGCGGGTTCCCCTTAAAAAAAAAATTTTTTTGAATTAAAAATTTTTTTTTTTTTTTCTTTTTTAAAACAATTTTTTGGGGATTTACTTAAATGATTTTTCTTTTTGGGGTGGGTAAAAAAAATTAAAAAAGGGAATTTTTTTTGGTTTAAAAATTTTTTTTTTTTTGTATTTTTAAGCAAATTTTTTGGGATTCACTTAAAAGCATTATTGCCCCAAAACGTGAACATTAAAAAAAAAAAAAGCAATTTTTTTTGGGGGAAAGTTTAAATTTTTTTTTTTTCAATTTTTTAAGCAATTTTTTGGGGGGGCACTTAAAGCATAATTTTTTCCAAGGCCTGTTAAAAAAAATTTAAAAAACCAATTTTTTTTTTTTAATATAATTTTTTTTAAGCAATTTTTTAAAGCAATTTTTTTGGGAAAACACTTAATGAATTTCTCAAGCGGTGAAAAAATAAATTAAAAATGTTTTTTGGGGGTTTTAAAAAATTTTTTTTTTTTATTGCTATTTTTTAAGCAATTTTTTTTATGATTCGTTAAAAGATTATTCTTCAATGCAGTGATATTAAAATTAAAAAGTAAATTTTTTGGATTAAAAATTAAAATTTTTTTTTTGAAAATTTTAAAGCAATTTTTTGGGGGTTCACTTTAAGGATTATTTGCGCAAGCGTGAAAATTAAAAGAAAAAAGAATTTTTGGTTTAAAAATAATTTTTTTTAATGCAATTTTAATGCCAATTTTTTGGGGGTTACCTTAAAGCTAATTTCCCATGCAGTTTTACATTAAAAAATTAAAAATGAATTTTTTTGGATTTAAAAATTTTTTTTTTTATTTATTTTTAAGAATTTTTGGGGATTACTCTAAATTTTATATTTTTTCAATCGTGATAATTAAATTAAAAATGCAATTTTTTTTTTTAAAAAAAAATTTTTTTTTATGCAAATAATGCAATTTTTGTGGATTCGTCTAAGCATTATTTTCGCAACAGGATACATTTAAATTTTTAAAAAAGAAATTTTTTTGGATTAAAAAGTATTTTTTTTTAAAGCAAAACAAGAATTTTTGGGAGTACTCTAAAGCCAATTGCGCAATCGTTTACACTAAAATTAAAAAATGCATTTTTTATTAAAAATTATTTTTTTTTTTGCTATTTTAATGCAATTTTTTGGGATTTCCCCAAAAACATATTTGCGCAAGCCGTGTACATTTAAAAATTAAAATGCAAAATTTTTTGGGTTAAAGTTAATTTTTTTTTTTGCAATTTTATGAATTTTGGGGGGTTACTTTAAATGATAATTTGGGGCAATGCATGTTAAAAAAATTAAAAAAAGCAATTTTTTTTTATTAAAAAATTAATTTTTCTTAATGCAATTTTCAGCAATTTTTTCGGATTTACTAAAGCAATTTCTTCATGCAGTATACATTAAAATTAAAATGCAATTTTTTGGTTTTTTAAAAATTATTTTTTTTTTGTTTTAAAGTAATTTTTTTATGATTTAGTTAAAGCTTATTTTTAAGCGGAATTTAAAATAAAAATTTAATTTTTTTTTGGGTTAAAAATAATTTTTTTTTATGCAATTTTTAAGCAATTTTTGGGGATTCATTTAAGAATTTGCGCAATGCAGGAACATTAAAAATTAAAAAAGCAATTTTTTTGGTTGAAGTTTTTTTTTTTAATGCAATTTTAAAACAATTTTTGGGGGTTACCTAAAATAATTTTCGCAATGCAGTGGACATTTAAATTAAAAAGCAATTTTTTTGGATTAAAAATTATTTTTTTTTTGCTATTTAAGCAATTTTTTTGGGGGTTCCTTAAAAGATTATTTTTCAATGCAGGATAAATTTAAAAAAAAATGCAAATTTTTTGGATTAAAAAATTTAATTTTTTTATGCAATTTTAAGCAAATTTTGGGGATTCACTTAAAAGCCATTATTTCTTTAAGCAGTGTAATTAAAATTAAAAAAGCAATTTTTTTGGGTTTAAAAATTTTTTTTTTATACATTTAAATGCAATTTTTTGGTGATTCGTTAAAAGATTTTTAATGGGAATTTAAAAAAAAAATGTAATTTTT
>NW_028259043.1:0-2013 GCF_024713525.1 Acromyrmex echinatior
CGTTGGTTAAAGGGGTTTCCTTCTCGGTACGTCCCTTCATTAGGCCCTTTTGGGGCCCCTGTAAAAAACTCCCCCCGAAAATCAAGGGGGGGGGGGGGGGGGTTTTCCCGGGGGGGGGCGTCCCCGGGGGCCTTCCCCCTAAATGCCGGCCCCGGAAAGGTATCCAGGTAGGAACGTGGTACCCGTGTTTTTTACGCCCCAAGGGGCCCCAGAAAAATTTTTGAAAAAAACCGAAAATTGTCGCCCCTTTTTAATTTGGGGGGTTTTGTAAAAAAACTTTTTTTAAAAAAACTGCCCCTTTTAAGAAATCCCCCCCCGGGGGGGTTTTTTTTAAAGGGGCCCTTTTTTTTTAAAAGAAAATCCAAAAAAAATTTGGATTTTAAAAAAAAAGGGGAAAAACCTAAAAAAATTTTTTTCCCTTTGGGGAAAATTTTTTTAAAAAGGGGTTTCAAAAATTTTTGGGAAAAAAAAATTTTTTTTTTGAAAATTTTTTAAACTTTCTTAAATTTAAAACCCCTTTTCCCCAACAAAAAACATTTTATTTTTTAATTTAAAAAAAATTTTTTAAAATTTTTAATGGGCTTCCCTTTTTTTTAAAACTTTTTTTTTTTAAATTTATTAAAATTTGTTTTAAAACAAAAAATTTTTTTTTAAAGGGGAAAGGGAAATTTTTTTTTTTGATCGCGATAAAGGGGATTCCGCCGGCTTCGGAACCTTTAAATTTTTTCTATTTAGAAAGGGCCTCTTTTTTTCCCCCCGGGTTTTTTTCATTTGAGTTTTTTTTCCCCCATGGGGGGTTTTCAAAAGGGGATTTTCCCCCCTTTTTTAAAAAAAATTTAATTTTCCCTTCTTTTTTTTTTCCCCCCGGGGGGAAGGTTTGACCTAAAAAAAATTTTGCAAAATTTTTAAATTAAAAAATTTCAGTTTGGGGGAAAAAGGGTGCAACGGGAAAAAAAAAAGAAAACTTATTTCTTTGTAAGACCCCCCCAGCTTGATTTTTTTACTTGGGTTTTTTTCCCCTTTCCACCGAATTAAAAAATTTATCCAAAAATAATTAGTTCTTTCAATTTTTCTAACTTTTTTTAAATTTTACCCAAATTTTTTTTAAAAAAAAATTCACATTTTAAAAAATTTTAAAAAATTTAATTTTTTTTAGTAATAATTTTTAAAAAAAATTTGTAATTTAAAATTTTTAAAGATTTAAAAAACCCTTTTTTTAAATTTCCAAAAAAGCGAAGGGGGGGAAATTTTTTAGTATTCCCCGGTTTCACCCCCCCTTTAACCCGATTTTGGGGAAAACCAAAAAAATTTTTTTCCGCGTTCCCCACCCGGATCTGCAAAATTTACCAAATTTTAAAATTGCTCCTTTAGGGGTTTATTTATTTTAGGCTTTTTCAGTCGAACCCCCTTTGAATTCTAGGGGGCGACCCCGATTCGGTTTTCCCATCATTCTCCGACCTGAAAAAGTTGAAAGCTGTGAAAACCCCAAAAGGAGGGGAAGCACCCCGGGGGGAAAAAAAAAAAAAAACCCCACCATCCGGGACGCCAAGATTTTAAAACCCAAAAAAAATTTATAAATTTTTCCCTCCAAAAATTTTTTTGCCCAAAACGGAAAAAAAGCACGGGCCGGGCCCCGGAAACCGGGGGGGTTTTTAATCTTTTTCCATTATTTTTTTCCCGGGAAAAAAAATTTTTTACCGCGACCATCCTTTATGCATTGTACGGGGGTCCGGGAACGATTTTTCCCGGGAAGGCCGGGGCCCCCCCCCGTAGGTTTGCCTCGTGCGGGTGCCTGCGGGGACGTCGTACCCCCCCCCAAGGGGGGCTCGGGGAACCGGGGGGGAATTTTTTGCCCATTCCCCCGGTTTTAAAAATTTAAATCCCCGGGGCCCCCACCTTTTTAAGAGGTTTAAATAACCCCAGTCAGGGTAAGGCCCAAAATGGGTTTTTTCCCCCCGGATTCCTGTTTCTCGCCCTTTCCCCTTTTAACCTTCCAATCCTTTATTATAATTT
>NW_028259044.1:0-1872 GCF_024713525.1 Acromyrmex echinatior
TTAATTTTTTTAATTTTTTTTTTGCCCTTTTAACAATTTTTTGGTTTTCCCCTAAAAGCATTTCGGTGCAATTCGGTTACTTAAAATAAAAAGAATTTTTTTATTTAAATTATTTTTTTAAGCAAATTTTTTTCAATTTTTTTGGGTTCCCAAAAAGCATTACTGGTTCAATCAGTCTGCATAATATTAAAAACAAATTTTTTTTTAAAAAAATTTTTTTTAAAATTTTAAAGCATTTTTAGGGGTTTACTCTAAAAACATTCTGTGCAAATTTAGTGTTTTTGTTTAATTAAAAGACAATTTTTTTTATTTTATATTAATTTTTTTATGCATTTAATGCAATTTTCTGGGATTCACTCTAAAAGCTTACTGGTTCCATCGTGTGCTTAATATTAAAAGACATTTCTTTATTTTATTATATTTTTTATCAATTTAATGCAATTTTGAGGGATTCACTCAAATGCTTCTGGTGCAATTCAGTGTCATTAATTTAAAAGACAAATTTTTATTATTTTAATATTAAATTTTTTTTTAAAGCAAATTTTTAAACATTTTCTGGGTTCACTCTAAATGCTTACTGGTGCAATGCAGTGTTACATTAATTTAAAAAGACAATTTTTTTATATTAAATTATTTTTTTAAGCAATTTTAATGCATTTTCTGGGATTCACTCTAAATGCATTACTGGTTCAATGCATGCTGCATTAATATAAAAGACAATTTTATTATATTTATATTAATTTTTTTAATGCAATTTTAATGCAATTTTCTAGGGATTCACTCTAAATGCATTACTGGTTCAATGAAGGTTACATTAATATAAAAAACGATTTATTTAAATTATATTAATTTTTTTTAATGCATTTAATGCAATTTTCGGGGGTTCAATCTAAATGCAAATGGTTCAAGCATGCTGCTTAAATTAAAAGGGCATTTTATTTATTTAATTTAATTTTTTTAATGAATTTTAATGCAATTTTTAGGGGATTCACTCTATGCATACTGTTCAAAGCATGTGCATTAATTTAAAAGGGCAATTTTATTTATTTAAAATTTAAAATTTTTTTTAAGCAATTTTAAGCAATTTTTTAGGGGTCACTTAAAAGCATTATGTGTATTTCGGTTCATTTAAAAAAAAAGACATTTTTATTAAATTTAATTTAAAATTTTTTTTTGCAATTTCGGGGGTTCACTCTAAAGTTATGGGTTTTGCGGTTCTTAATTAAAAAAAACAATTTATTTATTAATATAATTTTTTTATTTAAATTTTTAATGCAATTTTAGGGGAATCACTCTAAATGCATCTGGTTCAAAGCAGGTTCATAATTTAAAAAGGGGCATTTTTTTTTTAAAATTTTTTTTTTTAGGGAATTTTTTTCAAATTTTGGGGGTTCCTTAAAGCAAATGGTTCAAAGCAGTGGGGCAAATTTAAAAAACATTTTTATTTTAAATATTAATTTTTTTTTAAAGAATTTTAATGCAAATTTTGGGGATTACTCTAAAAGCTTTCGGTTCAAGCATGCGCTTATAAAAGGAAATTTTTTTTTATTTAAATATTAATTTTTTTTTTAAGCAATTTTAAAGATTTTTTAGGGGTTTATCTAAATTTTTGGTGTATTTTAGGTTATAATATTAAAAAGCAATTTTTTTTATTTTAATATAAATTTTTTTTTTGCAATTTTAATGCAATTTTCAGGGGGTTCATCTAAATGATTTGGTTCAAAGAGGTTACATTAATATTAAAAAAATTTTATTTAATTAAAATTAATTTTTTTAATGCAATTTTAAATGCAATTTTCGGGGTTCCTCTAACCTTACTGGTTAAGCGTGCTGCATAAAATTAAAAAGGGCAATTTTTTTTTATTTAAATAT
>NW_028259045.1:0-1849 GCF_024713525.1 Acromyrmex echinatior
CATTAAAAAAAATTAATTTTTAATCCCACACAAATTGCATTTTATTTACATGTAACACTGCATTGCGCCAATAATGCATTAGAGGTGAGATCCAAAATGCATGGAAATGCATTAAAAAAAAATTAACTTTAATCCAAAAAAGTTGCATTTGCATTTTATATGTCATGCAGAGAAGAAAGTTAATGCATTTAGAGTGCAACCCCCTAAAAATTGCATTAAAATTGCATAAAAAAAAGTAATTATAACCAAAAAAATTGCATTTTCATTTTAATGAACAGCATGGGCAAACTATGCATTAGAGTGAACCCCTAAAAATTGCATTAAACTTGCATTAAAAAAAATTAATTTAATCACAAAAAAATTGTTCTAATTTTCATTTGACATTGCATTGCTAATGAATTTAGAGTGATTCCCAAAAAAGTTGCATTAAAATTGCATTAAAAATAATGAATTTTTAATTCGAAAAAATTGCATTTTTATTTTAATGTAAACACCAGCATTGGGCAATAATGCATTTAGAGGAATCCCCAACAATGCATTAAAATTGCATTAATAAAATTAATATTAATCCAAAAGAATTGCATTTCTAATTTAATTATCTTGCATTGAACAAATAATGCATTAGAGGAATCCCCAAAAATGCATAAAACATGCTTAAGAAAAAGTAATTTTAATTCAAAAAAATTGCACTTTTACTTTTAATGTATCACGCATTGAAGAAATAAGGAATTAGAGTGAATCCCCAAAAAATTGCAGTACATTGCGTAAGAAAATAAATTTTTAATGCAAAAAAAATGCATTTTTTTAAATTTTAAAGTACACTGCATTGAAAAATAATGCATTAGGTGAACCCAAAAAAATTTATTAAAAAGCATTAAAAAAAAATTTTTAAAAAATTGCATTTTTAAATTTTAAAGTTCACGCATTTGGAAAAATCTTTTGGGGGTGAATCCCCAAAAATTGATTTAAAACAAAAAAAAATAAATTTTTAAAACCAAAAAATTCATTTTTTTAAATTTTTTTGTAATGCATTGGCAAAAAAGCTTTTTGGGAATCCCCAAAAAATTGCATTAAAAATTTCTTAAAAAAATTATTTTTTTAAGCAAAAAAAAAGGATTTAATTTTTAATGTATCTGCATTGAAGAATTGGGATTTAAATAATCCCCAAAATTTAATTAAATAAAAAAAAAAATAATTTTTAATCCAAAAAAAAGCATTTTTTAATTTTAATGAAAACCCGCTTGGCCAATTATGCTTAAATAATCCCCAAAAAATGCATTTTAAATGAAAAAAAAAAAAAATTTTTTATCCAAAAATTTCATTTTTTTTTTTAATGACCCCTGAGAATTGCTTAGAGTGAATCCCCCAAAAAATTCATTAAAATTGCAATAAAAAAATTTTTTTTAATCCAAAAAATTGCATTTTTTTTTTTAAGTATCCTGCTTTAAAAAATAATGCTTTAAGGGGAATCCCAAAAAAATTTCATTAAATTTCTTAAAAAAAAATTATTTTTTATCCCAAAAAATTGCATTTTAATTTTAAAGTAACACTGCTTGGAATAAGTTTTTAAAAATGATCCCCCAAAATTTTCATTAAAATTTTAAAAAAAAAATTAATTTTTTTCAAAAATTTCATTTTTTTTTTAAATTTTCACTGCATTGGAAAAATGCAAATTGAGTAATTCCCAAAAAATTTCATTTAAAAATTCTTAAGAAAAAATTTAATTTTTTAAACAAAAAAATGCATTTTAATTTTAATTTCACGTTAAATAATGCTTTAGGTGAATCCCAAAAAAATTTCTTTAAAATTGCAAAATTTAAAAAAATAATTTTTTAACCAAAAAAATTTC
>NW_028259046.1:0-1776 GCF_024713525.1 Acromyrmex echinatior
AAAATAATTTTTTTTAATGCAAATTTAATGCAATTTTTTGTGATTCACTCTAATGCATTATTAGCGCAATGCAGTGTACATTAAAATAAAATTGCAAATTTTTGGATTAAAAATTATTTTTTAATGCAATTTTAATGCAATTTTTGGGATTCACTCTAAAGCATTATTGCCAATGCAGTGTTACATTAAAAAAAATGCAATTTTTTGCATTAAAAATTAATTTTTTTAATGCAATTTAATGCAATTTTTGGGATTCACTCTAAATGCATTATTTTCAATGCAGTGTTACATTAAAATTAAAATGCAATTTTTTGATTAAAAATTAATTTTTTTAATGCAATTTTAATGCAATTTTTTGGGATTCACTCTAAATGCATTATTTCTCAATGCAGTGTACATTAAAATAAAATGCAATTTTTTTAAAATTAATTTTTTTTAATGCAATTTAATGCAATTTTTGGGATCACTCTAAGCATATTTTTCCATGCAGTGTTACATTAAAATTAAAATGCAATTTTTGATTAAAATATATTTTTTTAATGCAATTTTAATGCAATTTTTTGGGATTCACTCTAAGCATTATTTCCAATGCAGTGTACATTAAAATTAAAATGCAATTTTTGGATTAAAAATTAATTTTTTATGCAATTTTAATGCAATTTTTGGGGATTCACTCTAAATGCATTATTTCCAATGCAGTTACATTAAAATTAAAAGCAATTTTGATTAAAAATAATTTTTTTAATGCAAATTTTAATGCAATTTTTTGGGATTCACTCTAAATGCATTTTTCCATGCAGTGTACATTAAATTAAAAATGCAATTTTTGATTAAAATTAATTTTTTTAATGCAATTTTAATGCAATTTTTTGGGATTCACTCTAAATGATTTTCGTCAATGCGTGATAATTAAAATTAAAAATGCAATTTTTGATTAAAAATTAATTTTTTAATGCAATTTTAATGCAATTTTTTGGGGATTCATCTAAATGCATTATTTTCAATGAAGTTACATTAAAATTAAAATGCAATTTTTTGTTAAAAAATAATTTTTTTATGCAATTTATGCAAATTTTTGGGGATTCACTCTAAATGCATTATTGCCAATGCAGTGTTACATTAAAATTAAAAATGCAATTTTTTTGATTAAAATTATTTATTAATGCAATTTTATGCAATTTTTTGGGGATTCACTCTAAATGCATTATTCTTCAATGCAGTGTAATTAAAATTAAAATGCAATTTTTGGATAAAATTAATTTTTTTATGCAATTTAATGCAATTTTGGGGATTCACTCTAAATGCATTATTTCAATGCAGTGTTACATTAAAATTAAAAATGCAATTTTTTGGATTAAAATTAATTTTTTAATGCATTTTAATGCAATTTTTGGGGATCACTCTAAATGCTTATTTCTTCAAGCAGGTACATTTAAAATTAAAAATGAATTTTTTTAAAAATAATTTTTTTTAATGCAATTTAAGCAATTTTTGGGATTCACCTTTAAAAGCATTTTTTGCCAAGGTTTACATTAAAAATTAAAAAACAAATTTTTGATTAAAAAAAAAATTTTTTTAATGCAATTTTAATGCTTTTTGGGGGTTCACTCAAAGCTATTTCCAATGCATGTACATTTTAAAAATTTAAAAAAAATTTTTTGATTAAAAATTAAATTTTTTTAAGAATTTTAATGCTTTTTTTGGGGTCCAAAGTTTTCTAATGGGGATTTAAAAATTAAAAAAGCTTTTTTGATTAAAATTAATTTTTTTTAAAGC
>NW_028259047.1:0-1722 GCF_024713525.1 Acromyrmex echinatior
AACCTTTTTGTATAAAACCCCCCCTTTTTTTTTTCCCAAAAAAAAAAGGGGGGGAAAGGGTTTTTTTAATAAAAAAAAAAGAAAATTTTTTTTTGGGTTTTTTTTTAAAGGGTTTTTTTGGGGAAAAAAAAAAAATTTTTTTTGGAAAGGGAAAAAACCTTTAAAAAATTTTTTTGGGGGGTTTTTTGGGGGAAAAAAAAAAAAAAACCGGGGGGGGGAAACTTTTTAAAAAAAAACCCCGAAAAAATTTTTTTTAAAAAATTTTTTTTTAAAAAAAAAAAAAAAAGAATTTTTTGGGGAAATTTTTTTAAAAAAATTTTTAAAAAAAAAAAAAGGGGGCCCCTTTTTTTTCCGAATAAGGGGGTTTAAAAAAACCCTTTTAAAATTTTGGAAAAAAAAATTTTTTTTTTTTTTTTTAAACCCTTTTTTTTCCCGGGCCCTTTTTTCCCCAAAAAACCCCCCAAAGGGGGGAAAAGGGGGGGGGGGGCCCCCCTTTTTAAAAAAACCCCTTTTTCCCCCGGTTTTTTAAAAAACCCCCCCCTTTAAAAAAAATTTTTTTTTTCCCGGGGGGGGGTTTTTTTGGGTTTTTTATCCGGGGTCCTTTTTAAAATTTTAAAAAAAAAAAAGGCCCCTTTTTTTTTTAAAAAAAAAAAAAAATAAATTTTTTAAAAATTTTTTTTTTTCTTTTTTTTTTCAAACCCTTTTTTTTTTGGGGTTTTTTTTTAGGTTTTTTAAATTTTTTTTTTTTTTTTAAAAAAAGGGGGTTTTTTTTTTTTTCCCTTTTAAAAAAAATTTTTAAAAATTTTTAAAAAACAAAAAAAATTTTTAAATTTTTTTTGGGTTTTTTTTTTCCCCCCCCAAAAAAAAACCCCAAAAAATAAAAAATTTTTTTTTTTTTAATTTTGATTTCCCTTTTTTTCTTTAAAAAATTTTTTTTTTCCAAAGGGGGTTTTTTTAAAATTTTTTTACCTTTTTAAAATTTTCCTTTTTTTAAAAATGTTTTTTAATTTAAAAAGGGAAAAATTTTTTGGGGTTAAATTTTTTTTTTTAAAAAAATTTTTTAAAACCCAAAAAAAAACCCTTTAAAAATTTTTTTTTTTTGAAAATTTAAAAAATTTTTTTAAAAAAAAATTTGGGTTTGGTTTTTTTTAAAAAAAAATTTTTAAGGGGGCCCCTTTTTTTTGGGAAAAAAGGGGTTTTTTTTAAAAAAACCCCCCCTTTTTTTTTCCCCCCCCGGAAAAAAAAAGGAACCTTTTTAAAAAAAAAAGGGGGGGCCTTTTTTTTGGGGGTTTTTTTCCCCCCGGGGGGGGGGTTTTTTCCGGGCCCCCCTTTTTAAAGGAAAATTTTTTCCCCCTTTTTTTTTCCCCCAAAAAAAATTTTTTTTTTTTCCCCCACCCTTTTTCCCAATAAATTTTCCCTTTTTAAATTTTTTTTTTTTTCGGTTTGGGGTTTTTTAAAATTTTTTTTTTGGGAAAAAAAACCGGGAAAAAAACCCCTTTAAAAAAATTTCCCCTTTTTTTTTTTTAAAAGGGGAAAAAACAGGTTATGTTTTTTTTTAATTAAATTTTCGAGTCCGTTAAAAAATATTTCAAAAAGGAACTAAAAAACCGTGGCTTCGCTCCAAGAGACATAATTTAAATAAAAACTTTTATACAAAAATTTTTAAAAATTTTTTCTTTTTCTTAAACTACGATAAAATAAAAATAATGTTGACCCTTTTCT
>NW_028259048.1:0-1470 GCF_024713525.1 Acromyrmex echinatior
TCCTCCAAAAAGGGTTTTAGGGGGTTTTAGGGGTTTTTAACGCGCTCCGTTGGGGGGGTGAACGGAAGGGAGGGAAGGGGGGATTTTTTAAAACCGCGGGGGTAAATTTAAAGAGTTCCGATTGTTTCCGTTTC
This sequence comes from Acromyrmex echinatior, assembly GCF_024713525.1. Lineage (NCBI taxonomy): Eukaryota > Metazoa > Arthropoda > Insecta > Hymenoptera > Formicidae > Acromyrmex > Acromyrmex echinatior. The sequence continues at coordinate 135 of NW_028259048.1, forward strand.
CGGACCGAAGGGGCGGGGGTGGCGTGGGAGGGCTGTGGTCGCGAGGGGTGGGCGGGGGGATGAAGGAACGGAATTGTTTCCCTGATCCCCCACCTCCCCAAAAGGGGTTCCTTTTCCTGTAAAAAACCGGAGGCATAAAAAGGCAGGTAAAATGGGGGGGGCTGGAGCTGGGGAATGCACCAAAAATCGGTGCTTTTGGGGCCCCCCCGGTCCCTCAAAGGGAATGCAGCCCCCTGTATAAAAAGGACTGGGACGGGGGGTCGCAAGTCCAGGGATACCCCCTTCCTGCGGGATAGTCTTGGGGAGGAGGTTTCCCGGGTAGTAGGGGCCCGGGGGGGCCCCTTTCCCCCCTGCAAAAAATGGGAGGACGGGTGGGGACAGGGGTCCCCTTTTCCCCCCTGATGCCAAAACCGGAAAAGGGCTCGGTTCGGCGGAGGCACGCGAGTGGGGGGTCAGGGGAAAAAAGGGGGGGATATGCACCAATAGGGGCGGGCCCCCCCTCACCCGTAAAACAGGGGATGGTTTCGGGTAGGCAATGGGCCCGGGGTGCCCTCCCCCCTGCAAAAACCTCGGCGAAGGCGGGCGCGATGGTTCGTTGGGCCAAACCCCGTAGGATCGGCAGGGGGCTAAATATTAGCACCTTAATGCAAAAAAAGGGGGGCTCCCCCCCGTATCAATTCGGAGGCGAGCCGCGCCGGCGTGTTTTCCGGGAAAACGACCGCTCGGATCTTGAGGGGCATCGCGGCCTACATTTTCCCCATGGGGACATCGGGTTGGGGGGCAAGGGGTGGGCACCACCGAAAGCCGCCCTCCTGAGCAAAAGGGGATCGCTTCTCTAGCTGCCGTGCGGTCGGGATGGGAAAAAGGGGGCCCCTTCCCCCCATTAAAAACGGGGCGGGGAACGGGTAGGTTGGGGGGGTTCGTCACCGGGCCCAAACCCTGGGCTGCGTTGCACACACCGGGGCCCCGGGGGGCTGCCTTCCCCCAGCTTTTAAAATCGGGTGGGAGGGACAAAGGGGAGGGGCGGTGATCCCGGGGAGGCACGGGCCCTCCCCAAAGGACCCGGGCCGGGCCACACACCGCCACAGGGTCTTACTCCCCCTTTTAAAAACGGAGGCGTATTTGGGGGAAAATGGGGGGGCGAGGGGCCCCTTGGGGTTCCGGGGGGGGGGTGCAAAAGGGAATGGGGCGAGGGGCCCGGGGGCCCGGGGTTTTCCCCTTTGTACCCCCGGGTTTTCGGCGTACAGGGGCTTTCACCCACCAGAGGAATACCCCCGCCCTGCCTAATTTAAAAAACCGGAGGTTCCGGGGAGGTGGGGAAAGGGTATCGCGGCTC
>NW_028259049.1:0-1077 GCF_024713525.1 Acromyrmex echinatior
GAACCGAATGTAATGCATAAAATTAATAATAAAAAAATGTTTTATTAACGTGAACGTATTAGTGATCCCGAAAATTGCATTAAAATGCATAAAAAATATATTTAATAATAAATGTCCTTTTAATATAATGCAGCACTGCATTGAACCAGTATGCATTAGAGTGAATCCCTGAAAATTGCATTAAAAATTGCATTAAAAAAAATTATATTTAAATAAATAAAATTGTCCTTTAATATTGAAGGCAGCACTGCATGACCATAATGCATTTAGAGTGAATCCCTGAAATGCATTAAAATTGCATTAAAAAAAATTAATAGTTAATAATAAAATTGTCTTTTAATATTAATGCAGCCTGCATTGAACCAGTAATGCATTAGAGTGAATCCCCTGAAAATTGCATTAAATGCATTAAAAAATAATCATTTAAATAAATAAAATTGTCCTTTTAATATTAAGCAGCACTACATTGAACCAGTATGCATTTAGAGTGATCCCTAAATTGCATTAAAATTGCATTAAAAAAAATTAATATTAATAAATAAAATCGTCTTTTAATATTAATGCACACTGCATTGAACCAGTAATGCATTTAGAGTGAATCCCCTGAAAATTGCATTAAATATGCATTAAAAAAAATTAATATTAAATAAATAAAATGTCTTTTAATATTAATGCAGCACTGCATTGAACCAGTAATGCATTTAGAGTGAATCCCCAGAAAATTGCATTAAAATTGCATAAACAAAAATTAATATTTAAATAAATAAAATCGTCTTTTTAATATTAATGTAACACTGCATTGAACCACTAATGCATTTAGAGTGAATCCCCTGAAAATTGCATTAAAATTGCATTAAAAAATATTAATATTAAAATAAAAAAAATTGTCTGTTTAATATTAATGCAGAACTGCATTAACAGTATATGCATTTAGAGTGAATCCCGAAAATGCATTAAAAATTGCATTAAATAAAAAATAAGATGATATAAGTAAAAATTGTCCTTTAAATTAATGCAGCACTGCATTGAACCAGTAATGCATTTAGAGTGAATCCCCTGAAAATTGCATGAAATTGC
>NW_028259050.1:0-1002 GCF_024713525.1 Acromyrmex echinatior
ATTTTTAAATGTACCCCTGCATTTGGGAAAATGCTTAGAGTGTCCCCAAAAAAATTTTAAAAATTTCATTAAAAAAAATTTAATTTATCAAAAAAAATTTCATTTTAAATTTTAATTAAACTGCATTGGCAAAAAGCATTTTGAGTTCCCAAAAAATTTTCATTTAAAATGCATTAAAAAAATTAATTTTTTAAAGCAAAAAAAATTGCTTTTTTAATTTTTAAAGAACCCTGCATTGGCAAAAAGCATTTTTAAAGGGAACCCCAAAAAAAAGCTTAAAATTCATTAAAAAAAAAATTATTTTAAGCCAAAAAAAAAGCATTTTTAAAATTTTTTTTAACCTGATTGCCAATAATGCATTTAAAATGAATCCCAAAAAATTGCATTTAAAATCTTTTAAAAAAATTAATTTTTTTAAAAAAAAGCTTTTTAATTTTTTTGAAATGCTTTGGCAATAATGCTTTAGGGAAACCCAAAAAAAATTTCCTTTAAAATTGCATTTAAAAAAAATATTTTTAAAGCAAAAAATTTCATTTTTAATTTTAAGTACATGCTGGGGAAAAAATCTTTTTGAGTGAAACCCCAAAAAATTTTATAAAAGCATTAAAAAAAATTATTTTTAGCAAAAAAAATTTCATTTTAAATTTTAAAAATTAACCCCCATGGCAATAATGCTTTAGGGTCCCCAAAAATTGCATTAAATGCATTAAAAAAAATTAAATTTTTTAATGCAAAAAAAAATTTCATTTTTAAATTTTTAAAGTAACACTGCATTGGGGAATAATGCTTTAGAGAATCCCCAAAAAATTCATTAAATTTCATTAAAAAAAAAAAATTTTTTAAACAAAAAAATTTTAATTTTAATGAACCGCTTGGGGAAAAAGCATTTGAGGACCCCCCCCAAAAATTGCATTAAAATTTATTAAAAAAATTTAATTTAAACAAAAAAATTTTCTTTTTTAAATTTTTGTAACACGCTTTCAAATAGCTTAAGGAAAATCC
>NW_028259051.1:0-973 GCF_024713525.1 Acromyrmex echinatior
AAAAAAAATTAATATTTAAAAAAATTGTCCTTTTAAATTATGCAGCACGCATTTACCATATCATTAGATTATTCCCCCAAAATTGCATTAAATTGCTTAAAAAAAAAATTTAAAAAAATTAAATTCCTTTTTTTTTATTAGACCGCATTGAAAGTTCTTTATTTAATCCCCCGAAATTCTTTAAATCATAAAAAAAATAAATTAAAAAAAAAAAGCTTTTTAATATAGACATCTGAACCATAGATTTAGATGAATCCCCAAAATTACATTAAAATTGCATAAAAAAATAATAGTAAAAATAAAATGTCTTTAAAATTAATGAACCCTGCATTGACCATAATGCATTTAGAGTTCCCCAAAAATTGCATTAAATTGCATTTAAAAAAATTATATTAATTTAAAAAAATTGTCTTTTAATATTAAGAACACTGCATTGAACCAGTAGCATTTAGGGGTGATCCCCTGAAAGGGCATTAAATTGCATTAAAAAAATATTTACTAAATAAAATTGTCCTTTTAATATTAGCAGCACTGCATGAACCATTAATGCATTTAAAGTGAATCCCCGAAAATTGCATTTAAAATTTCATTAAAAAAAAATTTTAAATAATAAATTTCCTTTTAATATTTAAAGCAGCACTGCATTGCCCGTAATGCATTTAGAGTGAATCCCCCGAAATTGCATTAAAATTGCATAAAAAAAATTAATAAATTTAAATAAATAAAATTGTCTTTTTAATATTAATGCACACTGCTTGAAACCCGTAATGCATTTAGAGTGAATCCCCAAAAATTTCTAAAATTTGCAAATTAAAAAAATTATATTAAATAATAAAATTGTCCTTTTTAATATTATGCAGCACGCATTGAACCCGTAAAGATTTTTGAGTTAACCCCGAAAATTGCCCCCAAAAAATTTCCTTTAAAAAAAATTTAAAATTTTAAAAAAATAAAATGCCCCTTTTTTTATTAA
>NW_028259052.1:0-919 GCF_024713525.1 Acromyrmex echinatior
TTTTTAATGCAATTTATTGCATTTTTGGGGTTTCACCCCCAAAAGCTTAAATGGTTTTTAAAGCAGTGTTTCATAATATTAAAAGAAAGATTTTTTAATTTTTTAATTTTTTTTAATGAAATTTTTAAAGCAATTTTTTTTGGGGGTTCCTCTAAATGCATTTTCTGGTTTTAATGGTGCGCATTAATTTAAAGGACAAAATTTTTTTTATTTAAATTTAAATTTTTTTTTAAAGGTTTTTAAAGCAAATTTTTTTGGGGTTCACCCTTTAAAAGCTTACTGGTTTAATCATGGCCCTTAATTTAAAAAAGGGCAAAATTTTTTTATTTAAAAATTTAAAATTTTTTTAAAAAATTTTAATTCAATTTTAGGGGTTCCCTTGCTTACTGGGTTTTGCAGTTTTTTACATTTTAAAAAAAAAAAAAAAATTTTTTTTAATTTTTTTTAAAAATTTTTAAAGCCTTTTCTTTGGGGTTCCTCTTTAAAAGCATTTCTGGTTTTAATGCAGTTCGCCTTTTATTAAAAAACAAATTTTTTTTATTTAAAAATTAATTTTTTTTAAAGAAAATTTTTAAAGCAATTTTTTTTAGGGGAAATTTACTCTAAAAGCATTACTGGGTTTAAAGCAGTGTTTATTTTATTAAAAGGGCATTTTTTATTTAATTAAAATTTAAATTTTTTTTTAAAGCAATTTTTAAGGAAAATTTTTTTGGGTTTAACCCCCTAAATGCATTTCGGGTTTAATGCAGTGCTTCCCTTAATTTAAAAGGGCAAATTTTTTTTTTAATTTAATTTTTTTTTTAAAAAATTTTTTCAATTTTCTGGGGGGTTTCCCCTAAAAGCCCTTCGGGGTTTTTGCAGTGTTTTTTTAAATTAAAAGGAAAATTTTTTTATTAAATTAAAAAATTTTAATGAATTT
>NW_028259053.1:0-682 GCF_024713525.1 Acromyrmex echinatior
ATTAATTATTAAAAAAAGACAATTTTTTTTTTTAAATTATATTTTTTTTAAAAGCATTTTAATGCCAAATTTTCCCAGGGGTTTACTCAAACAACTGGGCAATTCCTTTCATTAATATTAAAAAAAAATTTTTTTTTTTTAAAATTAATTTTTTTTTACATTTTAAGCAATTTTTTTGGGGGTTTACTCTAAATGCATACGTTCAAAGCGTGCGCATTAATATTAAAAAGACAATTTATTTTAAAAATTAAAAAATTTTTTTTTAAAAGGAAAATTTTAAGCATTTTCTAGGGTTCACTTAAACCCTTCGGTGCAATTCAGTGTTTCGTTTTAAAATTAAAAAAAAAATTTTTTTTATTTTATATTTAAATTTTTTAATGAATTTAAAAGCAATTTTCGGGGATTTATCTAAACATTACTGGTCAATGCGTGTCATTAATATTAAAAAGACAATTTTTTTATTTAAATATTTTTTTTTAATGGGAATTTTAAAATGCAATTTTCTAGGGGTTCACTCTAAAAAAGCATTCTGGTCAATTTTCCCTGTTTTGTTAAAATTAAAAACAAATTTTTTTTTTTTTTAAAAAATTTTTTAAAAGCAATTTCATGAATTTTTTGGGGGTTACTCAAAGCATTTCTGGTTTAAGGGGGTCATTAAAATTTTAAAAAACAATTTTTTTTT
>NW_028259057.1:0-122500 GCF_024713525.1 Acromyrmex echinatior
AAAAAAATTTTTGGGAAAAATGTAAAAAGAATAATATAAAAAAAGTATTTTTTTTTGGGGAAAATTAATTCGAGCGTTTAAATGGGGGGAAGTATTTTCATTAATGTTTTTTTTAATCCCTCATTGAAAAAAATAACTTTTTTTTTTTAAAAAAACGTACAATTTTAATTTTCCAACAAAAAATTAAAATAAAAAAATTTTAAAACCTTTTTATATAAAAAAAAAAACAAAAATTGCTTATTAGAAATTTTTTAAAACATTTTGTTTCAAAGGATTCTTTTTTTTAAAAAATTTATAAAAAATAACATAAAATTTGTATATGTTTCAAGAAATCTGAATTCTGATAAAAAAATGGGATCATTAATTTTTTTTTAGAAAATTTTTAATAAAAAAGGGGTTTTTTTTGAAAAAGCTTTAAAATTCCCCCCCCTTCTAAGAAAAAATAAAAATTAAAAATTTTTTAAGATTTTTTAAAACCAAAAATTAAAAATGGGTATAATAATTTAATAAATTTTTTGTATTTAAATACGCGCCTGAAAAAAGGGAAATTACGAAATAATTACGAATTTTTTTTTTTTTTCCAAAATTATTTTGGGTTTAAAAAAAGGGGCAGACAAAATATTTAAAGGAACAAAACTTTTTTTTATGCAAAAAATTTTTCCCATTTTTCAAAAATTTCTACAAAAAAAGTCCCTTGGTTGAGTTATCTTTTAAAGTTAAACCTTTGAAAACCCACCAAAAATTTTTTCCTCAAAAATTTTTAAGGGGAAATTATTTTTTTTTTAGTGAGAGATGGTCGCCCCCACCCCTTTTTTTTTTTAAAGATAAAATTTCAATAAAAAAAGAAAAAAAAAAATTTAAAAACAAAAAAAAAAAATTTTTAAAAATTTTCAAAATAAAATAAGCAGTTTTTAAAAAATTTTTTTTAATTTTTTATAATCAATTTTTCTTTAAGGTAAAAAAAAAAAGTGTTCGAAAAAAATCTCCAAAAAAGACCCCAGTAATATAAAAGTTTTCCCCATTTTTTTTTTTTTACGGTTTTCTTTAAAAATTTACAGAAAAATTTTAAAAAATTTTTTCCAAATCTTTTTCTTTTAAAATTTTTTTTTAAAATATCGAAAATTACATTATGGGTTTTGCCGATTAACGCGATAGTTTTAAGGTTTTTTTGGTACTTCCCCCATAATTTTTGGGGGTTTTTAAAGCAACTTACGAAAAAAAATTTAATTTTCATAGTATGTTTAAAAAAAGATGTGGTTTACATTGCCCCCCTGATTTTATTTTTTTAAGGGATTATAAAAAACTAAGAGGAAAAAAAAAAAAAAGAAAAAATTTGGGGAAATTTTTAAAATTTTTAAACTTTTGTAATATTATTAAAATCCCGTCCTTTTTTAAAATTTTTTTTCAAAAAAAAAAACGTAAAAATTTTTTTTCGCATTCATAATGGGTTTTTTAAAACTGTTTGTATAAAAAAGTAAAAAAATAAAATTTGCTTTTTCAATTTTTTTTTGGGACTAAACATTCCCCCCAGATCCCAAAGGGGGTTTTTGGTTATAATTTTAAAAATAAAGTGCATATTTATTTTTTGAAAAAAAAAAAAGGTGTCGTTTTTAGAAAACCTAAAAACGGGTTCGGCGTTTTTTCTTTTATTTAATTATTCGCTTCATTTTTCAAAAATTTTTTTTACAAAAAAACAGATTTAATTATATTCATAAAAGTTCATCATATCTTTATATATTAGTTTTTCTCTGTCTTTTTACAATCCCCCGATTATAATATAGGATGGAGGATACCTATACCGGTTTCCCTTTATTTTTGGTGTGTTTAAAAAATTATGTCTGAATTTTCCCGTGAATTAAAAAAAAAGAGAGAAAAAGGCAAAACAATTGCCCAAATCAAATTTTTTTTTTGGGAGAAAAATTTTGTTTAAACCTTTTACTTTCAAAAAAAAAACCCATTTTTTTAATAGTGTTACATGTAAGTGAAATTAAAAATTTTTGCATTAAATTATTTTTATATAAATAACATATATGTCCCCCTTAATTTTAAAAATAAAAAATATTTTGAGGGAAAAAAAAAAAAAAATAATAATTTAAAATTTAAACCCTACGTTTTAGGGGACATTAATAAATATATTAAAATTTATAAAAAAATTGTACTTACCTTTACATTACAAGGGGCTCCCAAAATTTTTAAAATTTTTCAACATATCAAAATTTTATTTAAAATTTTCAGCTTTAACTTAAGGTTTACCTGTGGGCGTTAGAAGCCTGTAAATAAAAGCAAACCATTAAGCAAAGTTTGTACCCTTTGGATAAAGTCCAAATGTTTTTTGGTGTTGGGAAATTTTTCGTAGCTTTTTTTTTGAAAAAAAATGTTATTTATTTTACATGAGCATTAAAAATACATTAAAAGAAATACTTCCCATCACTTGTAAAAAAGCTACGAATTAAATTTCCCCAAAAAAATACAACACGTTTCTTTGTAATAATAAAGTAAAAGATTTAAAAGGGGGATCAGGCATAGTTTGGGATCCCAAAATTTTATTTAAAAAAATAAAATTTTTTATAATTAAATAATCATTCCCAAAATTCTTTAGCATTTGCTTGGGGTTTTTCAAGTTTTCCCCAATTTTTTTTTTTTTAACAATAACGGCTATTTCCCCCAAATCTGCACGTTTTTAATTAACAAAAAGTGAGAACCCAAAATAAAAATGTTTAAAAAATTTGTAAGGGGAAAATGTAATATATAAAAATTGCCTTTGGGGTTTTTTTAGGAAATAAGTAAAAATAGATTTTTTTGAAAAAAATTGATACATGTTTTTTTGAAATTAAAAAACCCAAAAAATAAAAAATTTGGAAAATTAATTTGCAAAAGTACAGGAGTTTAATCGTGAATAAATTTTCATTTCGTCATAATTTAGTCACATTAAAACTATAAAAAAGACCGAAATGAAATAAAATCTATAAAGTTAAAACTTTTAAAAAAATAAAATATGAAATATGAATTTTCTTTTAAGAGTAAAAAACATTAGTGGGCCCCAATTTTGTATTATAAATAAAAAAATTTCCCTAAAAGAAAGGGAAGCTAAAAACTAGATTTTAGATTAGAAACTAATCTAATCAAACAATCTAATCTAAATCTAGATTATTGTTGTCCAAAAATTTTGTTTTTAAAACGGGGTTTATTTAAAGGCATTTACATTTCGTTTCCCTCAGGGAATATCTTAAGGGGAGTTCCTTTCAAAGTTCCAGAGGAACTGCGAAAAAATATTTCTGGGAAAAAATTTTAAAAAAATTAAAATGTGTTTGTTTCGTGCAGCAAGAAAATAATTCAGTTAAAAAAACTAGCGACGACTCAGAAACCCATGGCAAAGAGCTAGAAAGAGCGCTGGCGCCATTATTTATTGGATCGTTTTTCAATTTGGGGGATATTCGAATATCCCTGGAAAACCCGGATATATCTTTTTACCCATATGCTTTGGCCAAAAGGGGTCTCTTATTCCATATACTATCCAATACTCGTACGAATTGCAAGATGTCGTCATAAACATGCAGGATTTCTTTCCGTTGTTTAGCATTACATTAATTCTCATTTGCTTCCCCTTGGGGTTTTAAAGGGAAAAAAATTTAAAAAAATTCCGGTCTAAATATAATAAAAATTGTTTTTTTTGTTTACTTTTTTTTTTTAAAAATATTTTTTTGGGAGCTTTAAGGATTTTAAAAATTAAAAATTAAAAGAAAATACAAATGAAAAAACTTTTTTAAAAAGGGGGTTTCTTTTTTAAACCCAAAACCCGGGTTAAAACCATGCCTTTTTTTAAAAAACTTATGCAGTCTCCCCCCTCAAAAATCTTTTCTTTTTTACAAATCGCACGCAAAAAAAAAGTTCTCAATTTTAATTCTTTTCTTCTTTTTTCTTTTCTTGTCCATTTTTTTGGAGTACCTCAGAACTTTAAAGGGGGGAAAGGGGGTTTAATTTTTTAAAATTTTTTTTTTTTTTTCCCCCTTTTTCTCTATTCCTCTTCTGTATGCAAAAAAAAAAAAATTTCTTTTCAAATTCTTCCCCTTTTTTTTTTTTTTTGAAACCTGTTTTTTTTTAAAAAAAATTTAAAAATTTTTGTGAAGGGGGAAAAACTAAAATTTTTTTCATAAAAATTTTTCCTCTAAATCCCCCCTTTTGCTGCCCTTTAAAAATTTTGGGGGGTTTCCCCTCAAAAATTATTATTCCATTCCCCCCTTCGATATTTCTCTTTCCCTTTCCCAAAATTCCAGCTCCCCTGTTTTAAAATTTTTTGGTTTTTCCCGGGGGTTTGATTTTAAAAATAAAATATTCAAGCCATACGTCCTGTCAAGTTTAGGCGGCTACCCCCATCTACAGTTTTTCCCCCCCTTCGTCACTTTTTTTCCTGTTTTTAAAAAACTTCTCTTTTTTAAATTTTTTCTTTTTTATTTTTTTAAAATTGGGCGATGTTGTCTAGGGTTTGGGTTTTTAAAATCAAAAAACCTTATAGGGTACAACGACCCAAAATTCCCCCTCGCTTCTTTTAGTGCTTTAAAAAAGTTTTACGATAAATATCTTTTTCCCCCAGAGATCGGGCTAGCTTAGGTTTTTAAACCCCATTTTTTTTACATCTTTTTTGTTTCTCTTTTTTTTTGCTTAAATACTCCAAAAATGTTCCTCTATTCCCTATTAAACCCCCTTTTTTTTTTTGAATTCTAACTTCTTTTTTCCCCTTTAACCCCTTTATCAAAAATTTTACCAAGTTACTTTTTTTTTTCCCAAAATTTTTTCCGCCTTTTTTTCCCCCCTTCCCCCCTGCCCCCAATTTTTTTAAAATTTTTTTCCAATCAAAAAAACCCCCTTTTCCCTTTTTTGGGGCCCCCGTTTCCCCGCTTCTACCCCCGTTTTCATTGCGCCACCACATTATTTAAGAGAGACTGGGGGGGGAAATAAGTAGGTATAAAAGGGGGGGTTTTTAAAGCCGGGGGAAAAAGGGGGGAAAATGCGGGGGGCAGGGAAGTTTTTTGGAGAGGGGGGGGAACTAAGGGGGGGGAAAAAGGGGGGGGAAAAAGGGGGGGGGGCCCCCAAAAAAAAAGGGGGTTTTCCCCCCCAAAATGGGGCCCCCTTTTTTTTTTGTTATAAACAATTTGCCCGGGTTTTTTTTTAAAAAAAGGTTTTTGGGGGAAAATTTTAAAGGTTGAATTTGCCAGGGACATATTTTTCTTTAAAAATCCCTGAAAAAAAAGGGGTTGCATTTAGAGAAAGAAAAGGGGGCGCGCGTGCTAGAAAAAAGGGGAAAGGATGGAAAATTGAAGATTTTTTTTGGATGATATTTTTTTTTAATTTTTTTATGGTTTTTCCCCGGGCGCCCCGAAAAAAAGGGGATGGGAAGAAAAAAGACAAACCCCATAAAAAAAGGGCCCAAAAAGGGGTTTTTCGTTTTTATTAAAAACAAAAGTAATAGTTCGAAATCAATGACTGCCCCCCTTGAAGATGTCGCATCACATATTATTCTCAGTCGTTTTTTGGGAGAATCGCGTTATTTGGTATCCCCGATCGGGGGTCGAGAAAAATCGTTCAATGTACATAAATCCCCTTTTTAAAAAGGGTAAACATACGGCGTGCGTCGTTTCGGTCATCAAAATGCGTAGGGGGTGAAGAATCGAGACGTACGACCGTAGCATATTCCCCCATGAAAACACTGAGGGTTTTTGGGGTCCCCTTTTAAAAAAAACCTTGTTTTTTTCAAAAAACCCCCCCCTTTTAATTTTTTCCTTTTGGGGCTGTAAGGCTCTTCCGGGGTTCGAGGGGCCCCGCGACAGTTCGTGCCCCCGATGTTTCCCCCCAAAGGGGGATTCCAGTAAACTCGGGGGCCCCAAAGTGCCAATTTCCAAAAAAATTTTGTCCCCCATCGTCAATCAAAAGTCGCTAGAAAAGCCCGCCGATGCTCCTTTTCTGGGGAAAACAAAAAGGAAAAAAAGTTCTTTTGTGTAAAAAACTTTAAAAACACATTTATATTCCTTCTTCAAATCGACGTCCCTGCTTTTTAGCGTCTTTTTTCCCAGTGTTGTACAAGGGTCGTAAACAGGCATCCGTGAAATGGAATATTTTCGGAATCAAAGGGAAAAAGACGGTCCCCCCTTTTCCAAAAATTTCGAACGTTTCGACAGGGTTTTAAAAGTTTTAAGTTTTTCTTTGTCACTTTTTATACATAGGGGTTATTTTATTTATACAACGCATCGTACATACGTTAACATACTTTTTACATACAACCATTTATACTACTTTTTTACCCCCATACTTAAATTTATTTATAAATCTTTAAAAAAAACCCCCTTATCATCGTCATATTTTTATACATACTTTAAATACGTACATACTTTTACATACTTTTAACAAGTTAAACTTATTTTACATAGTTTTACGTATTTTAAAATATTTAACCGCAACAAGTTTAACTATGTTTATACATACGTTTATACATTACAAAGGAAGGGAAAAGAAATATATAATAAATACGTTAACGTATTTTTATTTAAAAAATTCTTTTGCAATCACCAGTTATATATTTTCAATACATTTTGTAACGCGCAATTCTTAATATGTTGTCCACATCGTATAATATTAGTAACATCTAGATTAGATAAAGATTCCATGTGTTCTGTCGTAAACTGCATCCAGGGTCTCAATGTACATGCGTTCTCGCTCATCATCCAGAAGCAAGTTCCGCAGCCACGTTCGTTTCTCGCGTCCCTTGACATACACGACAGCATTAATAAATTTTAATTTCATCAATTAAGTAAAAAAAAATCCTATATTCGATCAAAGCTGATCTTATTCCCTAAATATTTCGGTTTGAATTTATATACATACGTACATAGACAATTCTATATAAGCCACGCAATAAAGTTCTTTTCAATCTTGAAACGCAATCATGGATGGAACTACAGTGGTATTATAAAATTATGTATTACAATTTTGTGTTCATACATGTTCCCTTAAAAACGATATTCATTAGTTGTTGATCACGATTCATTAGTTGTTGATCAAACGGATGTTCACTTATTTATAATCATTGGCGACAAGTATTGCTGAAGTCGGCACGCTTGATTTATGCGAAACTGCAAAATTGTGTTTCTACGTATCCAACAGAGTAATCTTACCGCAAAACATGTTGAGATTCATCGATTTTCCGTAGAAAAAATTTTTATATTACACTTATGCAAAATCGTATCTAACGTGGTCACAACTGCCGTACATCAACGTTTCACCGAGAAGAATTTATGCACTTTCATCTGTTAAACTTAAATTATCAACCGAAAAATGCTTTACTATTATATCGTGTACCCACTAACACATGTTGATAGTATTAGTGAACTACAATCAAAACATTTATAACAATTATCAAACAGATATTAAACCATCGTCGAACGTCTATCGAATCACTGTCAAAAACATCTTTCGAATTAAAGTCAAACATCTATCGAACCGTTATCGAATGTCTATCGCACCACTTTTAATCCTAACTATACACACTGAGTTCCCAGAAACCTCAACTTCAATTTCTAAAGCTAGATCTTTTCGTATTTCTTTTCTTTTTCTTTGAACCAACAGTCGTCGAACGGTACCGCCATGTATCGTGTTCAACGAATAGAACCATATCAACGTCGACAAGATGTCCGAAATTGACCCGAGTATGATTAAACATCGCGTCACGCGTATGTAAAACGTATGCACGTACGTACATACTACACATAGCGTACATTCTTCATTTTAAGGAATTACAAAATTAGCAGAAATATGACAGTGGTCTGTCAGACTGACAAACCTTTGGTAACCTTTGGTGTATTTTTTAACATTACAGTTCAAAGTTAAATAACTGACACACTAATATCAATGGCAATTTATTACAAACGTCTGGATTTTAATCGATCACTTTCAATGCAAATTTCCTTTCACAAGGATTTGTGAATTAATTTTCACGCTGCGGGCCTTGTACAGATTTTCTTTATTATTAGGTATTTATATTTCTCAGCTATATTTTAGTATTTTTATTATTATTATTAAATCCTCACTTCTAACAAGCTATGCTTTAATAACGTTTATTATTTCCAAATCTGTGCAGTTCTGAATATTTTTGTTAAATCATACAGTGTCATCTTAAAATATATTAGATATCATATTAGATTTATTATTGTACATAAATGCTGCTTTATGTATATTTTATATTATTAATATTTTAACTGTTTTATACGATTTTAGACATTTGCTCATTGGGTAACTAAAAAAGATATTGAAAAAATTGCAAAATGGTAGAGGACTCAGTTTTTTATAGAAATAACACTATATGATTAATAGGGCGTTATTTCAGTTTTATAACCTGTATACGTACATACATATATAGGGTGTTCTGAAATTCGAATCAAAGTATTATATAGCAAGAAAGATCTCGAAAAATTAAGTTAAAAAGTTATTTGTAAATTTTTATTTTAAGCAGAAATTTTTGAAATATGAGGATTCAAATATAACGAGTTACAGCCTATATTTAGATGATCACTTGAATTAGTGAGTGCGCTGAAATATACGCTTACTTTATAATACATATTACCGCATATGCAACTCATCGGCAGGTAGCCCTCTAAGCATAGTCTGTAATTAATCATATTTAAATCTTTATTATTACAAAAATTACTGTTAAAAATAAATAATTACAAGTAACTTTTTCACTTAATCTTTCGAGAACTTTCTTGCTGTAGTACGTAGGCTGCTGGCAAAGTTTCTGCAAACAATATGAAAAAAAACATGTAAAATTCGGTAAATGGTTTTTAGTAGTATTGTTTTTAGAAGTATTCGCCTTTAAGATCGACATTTTTGCATACGCTCGAACCAATTTTCAAAGCATTTTTCCACTCTGAGACTGTAACCTCAGAAATCAGTGTACAAAATGTTTCAACAGCTGCTTCAGGCACTGGTGACTCAAATCGCTCACCACGCATCTTCTTTTTAATGTTTGGGAACAAAAAGAAATCATAGGTGATAAATAAGGTGAATACGGACAATAAGTCATCAATGCGACATTTTTACTGGATAAAAAATCAACAGTTTGACGTGCTGTGTGACAGCTGGCATTGTCATGATGAAGGATGATGTGATGATTTCGGTTTGTTCTACGCAATTCATTTATGATTTCTGGCAAACAAATTGTTGTATACTAATCTGTATTTACAGTCCTTCGATCCTCTAAAGTCACGATTGCCACATGTCCGGTATAACTGAAGAAACAAGCAACCATTTGCTTGGCAGCGCTGCGTGAACAAACAACTTTGGTTGGTTTCGATTCATTTTGAAATACCCCAACAGTGGATTGTTGTTTACTTTCGGGCTCATACGAATCCATAGATCCATGTTTCCCCAGTAACGATATTGTAGACCAAATTTGATCGACCTCGGTTGAATTTCTTGAGCATTTCTTTGCTCCATTTAACACGAGCCTGTTTTTGAGCTTCGGTCAAATTGTGTGGGATCCAACGATTGCAAAGTTTCCGTACGCTCATGCAAGTGATCATGCAAAATCGTATGTATTGCTCATGTCAATACCTAAGGATGCCTGAATCTCGCAGTAT
Organism: Acromyrmex echinatior; assembly: GCF_024713525.1. Lineage (NCBI taxonomy): Eukaryota > Metazoa > Arthropoda > Insecta > Hymenoptera > Formicidae > Acromyrmex > Acromyrmex echinatior. Next base: position 9,627 of record NW_028259057.1, read on the forward strand.
GTTATATGCTGGTCTCGCTCAATCATTTCACGCACAGCATCAACATTAGTGGCAACAACAGACGTGGATGGACGACCTTCACGGAATTCGTTACAAAGAAAGGTTCACGCTGGAATTCGGCAAACCAATTTTAAACAGTCCTTGGATGGTGCTTCATCCCCAAAAGCCAAATGAAGTCGATCGATGCATTGTTTCGGAGTTAGATTATATTTGTAAAAAATCATTACCCGAAAATTTTTACGCAAAGTTTCCATTTTTTCACAAAAGTAACTTCTTTTAAAATACTATGCAAACAAAACTAGTTGGCTTGGGTACAAACTGTCAACTGAATTATAAGTTAAAAACGTCTAATTTTACGGATGTGATAGTAGCAGAACATTGGCGCCACTGGAAGTATTAGATTGCAGAAACTTTTCCAGCAGCCTACATATTCTGATTCGCGACACCCTGTATAACTGTATGTACATTAAATTAATTTTTATACGGTTACATGCACATACAATATTATTTATCTATTATATTAAAATAATAAATAAATAATATCATGATATTAGGTGTAGTAAAAAGAAATCCATTATTTTCCAATAGATGGCTTTAGTAATCTGTATCTCGTCACGCGTGATACACGAGATACAGATTACTAAAGCCATCTATTGGAAAATAATGGATTTCTTTTTACTACACCTAATATTATGATATTATTTATTTATTATTTTATTAGGTGTTGGAATTAATTCGTAGCGTTTTACAAGTGATGGGAAGTACTTTCATTAATGTATTTTTTAATGCTCATGTGAAATAAATAACACTTTCATTAAAAAACGCTACGAATTAATTCCAACAACTAATAATATAATAGATAAATAATATTGTATGTGCATGTAACCGTATAAAAATTAATTTAATGTACATACAGTTATACAGGGTGTCGCGAATCAGAATATGTAGGCTGCTGGAAAAGTTTCTGCAATCTAATACTTCCAGTGGCGCCAATGTTCTGCTACTATCACATCCGTAAAATTAGACGTTTTTAACTTATAATTCAGTTGACAGTTTGTACCCAAGCCAACTAGTTTTGTTTGCATAGTATTTTAAAAGAAGTTACTTTTGTGAAAAAATGGAAACTTTGCGTAAAAATTTTCGGGTAATGATTTTTTACAAATATAATCTAACTCCGAAACAATGCATCGATCGACTTCATTTGGCTTTTGGGGATGAAGCACCATCCAAGGACTGTTTAAAATTGGTTTGCCGAATTCCAGCGTGAACCTTTCTTTGTAACGAATTCCGTGAAGGTCGTCCATCCACGTCTGTTGTTGCCACTAATGTTGATGCTGTGCGTGAAATGATTGAGCGAGACCAGCATATAACATACTGCGAGATTCAGGCATCCTTAGGTATTGACATGAGCAATACATACGATTTTGCATGATCACTTGCATGAGCGTACGGAAACTTTGCAATCGTTGGATCCCACACAATTTGACCGAAGCTCAAAAACAGGCTCGTGTTAAATGGAGCAAAGAAATGCTCAAGAAATTCAACCGAGGTCGATCAAATTTGGTCTACAATATCGTTACTGGGGAAACATGGATCTATGGATTCGTATGAGCCCGAAAGTAAACAACAATCCACTGTTGGGGTATTTCAAAATGAATCGAAACCAACCAAAGTTGTTTGTTCACGCAGCGCTGCCAAGCAAATGGTTGCTTGTTTCTTCAGTTATACCGGACATGTGGCAATCGTGACTTTAGAGGATCGAAGGACTGTAAATACAGATTAGTATACAACAATTTGTTTGCCAGAAATCATAAATGAATTGCGTAGAACAAACCGAAATCATCACATCATCCTTCATCATGACAATGCCAGCTGTCACACAGCACGTCAAACTGTTGATTTTTTATCCAGTAAAAATGTCGCATTGATGACTTATTGTCCGTATTCACCTTATTTATCACCTATGATTTCTTTTTGTTCCCAAACATTAAAAAGAAGATGCGTGGTGAGCGATTTGAGTCACCAGTGCCTGAAGCAGCTGTTGAAACATTTTGTACACTGATTTCTGAGGTTACAGTCTCAGAGTGGAAAAATGCTTTGAAAATTGGTTCGAGCGTATGCAAAAATGTCGATCTTAAAGGCGAATACTTCTAAAAACAATACTACTAAAAACCATTTACCGAATTTTACATGTTTTTTTTCATATTGTTTGCAGAAACTTTGCCAGCAGCCTACGTACTACAGCAAGAAAGTTCTCGAAAGATTAAGTGAAAAAGTTACTTGTAATTATTTATTTTTAACAGTAATTTTTGTAATAATAAAGATTTAAATATGATTAATTACAGACTATGCTTAGAGGGCTACCTGCCGATGAGTTGCATATGCGGTAATATGTATTATAAAGTAAGCGTATATTTCAGCGCACTCACTAATTCAAGTGATCATCTAAATATAGGCTGTAACTCGTTATATTTGAATCCTCATATTTCAAAAATTTCTGCTTAAAATAAAAATTTACAAATAACTTTTTAACTTAATTTTTCGAGATCTTTCTTGCTATATAATACTTTGATTCGAATTTCAGAACACCCTATATATGTATGTACGTATACAGGTTATAAAACTGAAATAACGCCCTATTAATCATATAGTGTTATTTCTATAAAAAACTGAGTCCTCTACCATTTTGCAATTTTTTCAATATCTTTTTTAGTTACCCAATGAGCAAATGTCTAAAATCGTATAAAACAGTTAAAATATTAATAATATAAAATATACATAAAGCAGCATTTATGTACAATAATAAATCTAATATGATATCTAATATATTTTAAGATGACACTGTATGATTTAACAAAAATATTCAGAACTGCACAGATTTGGAAATAATAAACGTTATTAAAGCATAGCTTGTTAGAAGTGAGGATTTAATAATAATAATAAAAATACTAAAATATAGCTGAGAAATATAAATACCTAATAATAAAGAAAATCTGTACAAGGCCCGCAGCGTGAAAATTAATTCACAAATCCTTGTGAAAGGAAATTTGCATTGAAAGTGATCGATTAAAATCCAGACGTTTGTAATAAATTGCCATTGATATTAGTGTGTCAGTTATTTAACTTTGAACTGTAATGTTAAAAAATACACCAAAGGTTACCAAAGGTTTGTCAGTCTGACAGACCACTGTCATATTTCTGCTAATTTTGTAATTCCTTAAAATGAAGAATGTACGCTATGTGTAGTATGTACGTACGTGCATACGTTTTACATACGCGTGACGCGATGTTTAATCATACTCGGGTCAATTTCGGACATCTTGTCGACGTTGATATGGTTCTATTCGTTGAACACGATACATGGCGGTACCGTTCGACGACTGTTGGTTCAAAGAAAAAGAAAAGAAATACGAAAAGATCTAGCTTTAGAAATTGAAGTTGAGGTTTCTGGGAACTCAGTGTGTATAGTTAGGATTAAAAGTGGTGCGATAGACATTCGATAACGGTTCGATAGATGTTTGACTTTAATTCGAAAGATGTTTTTGACAGTGATTCGATAGACGTTCGACGATGGTTTAATATCTGTTTGATAATTGTTATAAATGTTTTGATTGTAGTTCACTAATACTATCAACATGTGTTAGTGGGTACACGATATAATAGTAAAGCATTTTTCGGTTGATAATTTAAGTTTAACAGATGAAAGTGCATAAATTCTTCTCGGTGAAACGTTGATGTACGGCAGTTGTGACCACGTTAGATACGATTTTGCATAAGTGTAATATAAAAATTTTTTTCTACGGAAAATCGATGAATCTCAACATGTTTTGCGGTAAGATTACTCTGTTGGATACGTAGAAACACAATTTTGCAGTTTCGCATAAATCAAGCGTGCCGACTTCAGCAATACTTGTCGCCAATGATTATAAATAAGTGAACATCCGTTTGATCAACAACTAATGAATCGTGATCAACAACTAATGAATATCGTTTTTAAGGGAACATGTATGAACACAAAATTGTAATACATAATTTTATAATACCACTGTAGTTCCATCCATGATTGCGTTTCAAGATTGAAAAGAACTTTATTGCGTGGCTTATATAGAATTGTCTATGTACGTATGTATATAAATTCAAACCGAAATATTTAGGGAATAAGATCAGCTTTGATCGAATATAGGATTTTTTTTTACTTAATTGATGAAATTAAAATTTATTAATGCTGTCGTGTATGTCAAGGGACGCGAGAAACGAACGTGGCTGCGGAACTTGCTTCTGGATGATGAGCGAGAACGCATGTACATTGAGACCCTGGATGCAGTTTACGACAGAACACATGGAATCTTTATCTAATCTAGATGTTACTAATATTATACGATGTGGACAACATATTAAGAATTGCGCGTTACAAAATGTATTGAAAATATATAACTGGTGATTGCAAAAGAATTTTTTAAATAAAAATACGTTAACGTATTTATTATATATTTCTTTTCCCTTCCTTTGTAATGTATAAACGTATGTATAAACATATGTATAAACGTATGTATGCGTGTATAAACGTATGTATAAACGTACGTATAAACGTATGTATAAACGTAAGTATAAACGTATGTATAAACGTATGTATAAACGTATGTACGTATGTATAAACGTATGTATAAACGTATGTACGTATGTATAAACGTATGTATAAATGTATGTATAAACGTATCTATAAACGTATGCGTGTATAAACGTATGTATAAACGTATGTACGTATGTATAAACGTATGTATAAACGTATGTACGTATGTACGTGTGTATAAACGTATGTATAAACGTATGTATAAATTCGTGACAAAGAAAATACGTAGAAAGACTTGATAAAACGTGTCGCAACATGTTCGAAATTCTTGGAAAGAGGGGGGAGGACCTGTCTTCTCTCATCGATTCCAGAAGTATTACCATTTACACGGATGCAATCAGTTTTACGATACCCGCTTGTACGAACGACTGAAAAAATGTACGCTAAAGAGAGCAGTGCATCGTACGATGTGAAGAAGGAATATAACATGTAAGTTTCAACGTTCTATACACAAAAGAAACGTTTTTTAACATTATGTATGTACACAGTACGGAGCATCGTGCGGTGCGTTTACTGAGCAGACGTTACGATCTGACGAATACGGGCTACAAATTTTTGGAAATTGGAATCAACGTTGGCCCACCGAGTTACGTGGAGATCGCCCTTGGAGATCATCGCGGACACGAACTGTCGCTGTCTCTCGAAACGCGGAAGAGCCTCTACGAGCAGCGAGGAAATATTTACAAGCTGTTTCGAAACGAATACAAGGATAATTTTATAAGCGTTGGACCGCTAACCGTCAGTGTTTTCATGCTGAACTATGCTACGGTCGTACGTCTCGATTCTTCATCCGTACGCATTATGATGACCGAAACGACGCTACGCCGTATGTTTGACTTTAACGGGTGTATTGATGTAACATTCGAACGATTAGCTCGACTCGTCGATACGGTAGATACCAAGTATACGCGATTCTCCAACATCGCATCTGAGAATATTATATGTGATAGCGACATCTTCAATGGACATCAGCTCATTGATTGCGAACTATTAGCTTTAGTTTTTAATAAGTACGAAAACCTTTGTTAGCCTTATTTCATGTGTATTGTCTTTTACTTCCCATCCTTTGCCTCGACGCGCCAGGAAAAACCATAAAAATTGAAAAAACTGTATCATACAAAAGAAACTCTATCAATTCTTCCATCCTTTCTTCACTCATAGCACGCGCGCTCTATCTTTCTCTAACATGCAAGCCTTTATTATCGATGCATTTTTAAAGAAAAATATGTCATGGTCAAATTCAAACCTTTATTATCAATGCATTTTTAAAGAAAAACATGGTCAAATTTTGATAACAAAAAAAGGAGCCCCTATTGTGTAGGAACCCTATTGCGTAGGAGCCTAGACCTTTCCCCCTCTTTCCCCCGCGTTAGGTATCCCCCGCGTCTACAAGTACTTCCCTGCACCCCGCATTCCCCTCTAGCCCCATGGCTTAGAACCCGCCTTATATACCTACTGGTATATGTGTAAGTGTTGCGCCTGTTTGTGTGGGTGCGTATGTATATGATTTTAACTATTCCTTCATCATTCATTGCATCGTTGGCTTAGTGCTAGTTTTTTGTTGCTAGTTGGCTATGTAACAGCAGTTTTGCTGATGTCTAACTATTTACAAGCTAGTATATTGTATCATATTTTATATTGTCTATTACCTTGTTAACATGTAATCTTTTTCATATTTTGCTATGAATTAAATTAAATTTAAAAAAAAATTTTTTTTTAACAATTAAATTTTTTAAGAATCAATTTTAATACTTTACATTATTATATTAGGTGTTGGAATTAATTCGTAGCGTTTTTAAATGAAAGAATGTTATTTATTTCACATGAGCATTAAAAAATACATTAATGAAAGTACTTCCCATCACTTGTAAAACGCTACGAATTAATTCCAACACCTAATAATATAACTCTTTATCTGTCACATTTCCTGTACACATTGCAACAATAATTTTTATTCAAATATAAAATTACAATAATTTTGTTCTGTGTCACATAATCGATTAATATGATTTTTTTTAAAGGATTTGAAAATGTGCTTACGTAAACTTGCTATAGTAGACGACACGTTGGAAGTTCTCGGAGCGCCAAAGGAATACCAAAGACTACGTAACTGGATAATTCGTATAATAATCGGATTGATTGTATACATTTTTTATGAATTAGCATATAATTATTTTGTTTTTTTTATTTCTTTTCGTAACTACGTAACTATATTTTGGCATCTGACGTTAGAAACATTTCTGGGTTATTACCCGCTATACATAATTATATTAAGTGCTCTGATTTCTGCAACTATCTTGAGGTTAGTATTATACATGTGTACATATGTATATTTATTTTGTAGACATACTATCAGAATTTTTATCTTCAATGAACTTGATCTTAACATATGTCGTCACAAAAAAGTAACAACAAAAGTAACGGTAAAATTGTAACATAAAAAGCAACGGTAAAATCGTTATAAAAAGTAACGACAAAATTAATGGCAAAAGTAACTTTCCGTCCTTGGCTGTAAGAGAGAGCTGCACTGTCTATCGATATGTAGTTACGATACGATTGAATCAGATGCTATGCCTCAGCAATAGAACAGACTTCCATATTCAAGACATTTCAAAAGACGTAAATACGTTTCAAAAAATAAAATTATAAAAGTTCCGTATAAAAGTTTTATCTTTATGCTTGAAGCGTGCATGCTATTATTTGGACGGTTCCGGAAGCAAAACTGTAAAATATAATTCGTTTCTGCTGTGAAATTTTTACGAACTTCTTAATGTCCCCGCGATTCTTTTTTGATGCGATTAATGCTTACGATGGGATAAGCATAAGCGATGTAACTTCAAAGTTTCAAATTACATTATGACAAAATGACGTAATGTGTTTGGAATTTACTATTAAAGATTTTCAGCGATCTTTGCGCATCTCTCGATTAAGGAAATATTAGGTATAGAGTCTTTGCAAAAAGTAATTGGAATTCAAAATTTACACTTTTCCTATAAAAATAAATGTTAAGGTAAACGTCCCAGTGATGTATATTGTACATCCAGATATTAACACATAGTTAATTTATATATATTATTATTTAGAGATGCTCCGAATAGTAAATTAAGGGGTACTGGATATCGGATATCTGTCGTCAAATTCTTTTTGGATATCCAATTATCCGATCGGAATTTTCCGGATATCCTTCTGGATATCTGGAAAAAGTTTTCAAAAAAAAATGACATGGTCCTTTAAAAAAAAAAGATGTTTTTTAATAAAAGTCTTAAGGTTTTAAAGAGGTCTTTACGTTAATCTGAGAGTCGACTTTGAAGGCATTCTTTGAGAATTTGTTTAATGAATAAAAATTTAAGTATACATAAAAACTAATACAGGTCTAGAAAGTGCGTACAATATATGTGTAAAAAAATATTTTGTAATGTTAACTTTATACTAATAAGATGGCACTGAAATTAAGCCAGCTAATACAATCAAACGATGATCAAGGAACAGGTCATATCGTTGATCTAAAAGCAAAAAATAAACTTTTTTTTAATGAGTGGACTTGTAATTCTCGCTCGAACTAAAATAACTAATGTCATATGCATATTTTTAAAATGACAACAGTTTAAAAAAATAATTTGAATTTTTTTTATAATTTTTTTCCTTTTATTTTACCTTCAAAAGAATAGAAAAAAATTAACATAGTTTAATTCTAGTTTCGATAATGATTTATTCTTTGAGTATAATCGTAAAAGTATAATAAAAGTGGGATTAATGGTCAATCGGACTAGTGGTTTTTTTGGAATCGTGATCACCATATTCGAAAACATGATTTCGGGAAAAACATGTATGAAGTTTTGAAATATTTTAGTACAGATATACCTTTTCATTTTTCGTTAAAAACGAAAGTGACGCTCAACTAGAGTAAACGAAACTTTGCTCTATTGGAAATAAATGCTCTAGAATGGTTTCGAAAGGTTGAACATAAATAATGGTGAGTGCCGGTTAGACTATTGGTTGATACGGTCTATTTGAATCAACCAAGCGACCCCAAACACGACGTCATTTTATTTCAGATCTCCTGGACAATTTTTGTTTCTCCCAAAAAAACGTTTTTTTTGTGGGATATTCTTAAGACTATAAGCATTCAAAGAAAGCAAAAAGAATCGATTTTTTTTAGTCTTACAACGTAAAAATCATTATAACAGAATAAATTTGTTTAATGTGTTTATCAATTGTTCGGCAATTTTGTTTAACATTTCTTAACTTACTGATTGACAAATTGTTATTTTCTGTAAGACGCGTATTTATCTAATGGCTTTTGTTTTCATTTTCTGGAAGCAAATTATAAATTAAAACGACTGAAACTAAATTATAAATTTTGGAGAAAACATGTTTTGAAAGTCTACTCCATATATATAAAATATTATATTAAAATATAAAAAAAAAATAAAAAAATTCTAATTTAGTATGATTTACTTTTTATTACTTATTAATGCAATTAATATATGCTTATACTAATAATATAATGCATATGTCATAATATTAATGAAAGACACTGAGTTTTTTTCACTCATTTTAGATACACAAGCTCTAGATTTCATCAAGTCAATGATCTCTTACATGTACTCTGTTCTGACCTGTCCGGAAACAGTGCAGATTACAGAAGACAAAATAGATCCATCTTTGTGCATCAGCGGATAACAAGAGCTAAGGATCACATTCAATATATATGGATTATAATGTAATAATTATTTAATAAAATTATTATATACACACATGTGCACGCTAATGTATATATGTATACAGAATGTCTCAAACTAACTTTCACATTGACATATTTTAAAAAGTGTAAAAATATTTTCTATGAAAGTACAACTATTTCGAGAGAGGCCTAATGTAATCACGTTATTTTTTTCTAGATAAAGGTTTTTTCTAGATACCATGAGAGACGCAATGAAAAAGATGTAATGTTTATTTGCGCTTTATAAAATAGAATTATATGATATTTTACGTAATATGATTTCTCTATAATCATTCTATATGTACAAGTTTTAAGTCAGAAATTAAAAAAAATTAATAATTTACGATATATTATAGGTTTTTCTGGCACATATAATTGACATGATACATTAAATATCTCATAAACTATTAATTTTCTGATAATCGTAATATTTTAATACTTTCATAAATAGAATAATGAAATAAATCAGGTGTAAAGAAAACACATACTTATTTGTTTAACAAATTTATTCATTGTATCTATGTATTTTATTGATAAAACTTTAGTAAATGGCCTTTTGCCAATTTCGATAACCTTGACGTATTGTTAAGGTCCCTAAGTAACTTTCTACAGGTTTTTTTAATCATCGCTTGTTCTTCTTTAAAAAGCTATTATCAATAAAATTGACAATATATTCGTATATTTATGTTTTCGTTTTTTTCCCAAGTAGAATAAAGCAGACAAATTCTCTGGTTTAATCACAAATTCTCTCCTTTAAAATACATAAAAACGCTACGAATTAATTCCAACACCTAATATTATTTGCTTTATAATACAAATTCTCTACCTTGAAGACACATATGCTCTGCTTTCAAAATGAAGATAATATAAGAAGAAAGCTTAGTTAAAATATGATAAAATAGAAAAAATAAAATAAATAATAATTTCAACAAATTATTCGACAAATATTGCAGAGTATAAATAAACACGATCACGCGTTCATAATGTAGAAAGATATTTTGCACTTAAGCAGAGGGAAAGTGGGTCCCTTAAGAAGAATTAGCGAAACACATATAATTTTTGCAACAATTACTTTTTTCTCTTTTACTCCTTCGAAAATCCTTTTCCAGGATTAAAGAATACGGATTAATACGTATCTGTGAAGTAGAGTCTTAATGCTGAGAACGACAAAAAGTTTCGAAACTGAGATTTTCTTTGTCATTTCTTTATCTAATATGATGTTCCAGCTATTACGTCATAATAATGTTTGCTTCATATAAAAGCTGTGCAATTTATGAAATAGTAATCCATAGACTAAATAATAGTTTGCACGAAGAAGCAATGTGTTTCTTAAAATTGTACTTACAATGGAACATCAGGTAACGGTGTCGGGAATTTTGATTTGCTTTTTACAAGCTGTTTGGGGAAAAAGAACGGTACGTATGCGATCGTTTTAGCCATTGGCTCATAATTTCGAAGAAATCGATTTTTTAAATAAATATTGTAATAATTTGAGAAACGTATTGTATAGGAAAATATCAATACCTTTATAAATTTCATTTTATTTCGCCAAATGTTAAGGATAAAATTACATTTGGATGTATGATTCTGAATCTCGGATGATGATTTCTGAACACAGCAAGTAGACCGCGCTCCAATCGAAATATTGCTCACTTCAGTAAACATTCGACTCACTCGCACAATGATTTTCTGAACTGAAGAAGTATTTTAATAAAATTTACCAGCATGAAAAACGATAGAAATGAAATCGCACATGTCAATAGAGTGAAAACTGCGATTTTTGATGCTGAGCAAAATAAAACAACATCTTTTTTGTCGCTCTCAAAACAAAATATAACTAATGGACTGAAAATTTATGCAAAATACGACTGCCTGAAAAAATTGGAAAATTCCATTTCTGAAAGAGCAGAGATTATTAAAAAGATAATTGTGGAATTTGTGACAGGAATGATTCGCGATTTCCATTCAAAAGAAGAATTACTTTTAGTGAAAGAATGCATCACATATGAAGGTATTAACACGACTAATTATAAAATTTCATCATCAACTTATTTTACTGACAATTGAAAATTAATAAATTATCTAAAATGATAATTGACTAACATAAATTATAGAAATCAAAATTAAATGATACAGCTAGCTCTTAAGGGGATGATGGAGTGTCCTGTTTTATCATTAAATTTTAAAAACGCCTTTCTCGTAACTGAGTTTATGGATTGAAAAATCCTTCTCCACAATTAAAGTATCGACAACGCAAGTCGCCAGCTACATTTGAATACGAAAAACGAAAGAAAATTAAAGACTTACAGTTTTGTTATCGGCTTCTGTAGTCAACACATCACAATATGTATTGCATATAAGAGTTTCAGATCTTGCACGTTCATGAAAAGTAGCTGGCGAATTGCGGAAAACCGAAACGAACAATCCTATGCTTTTAGAAACGCGATAGGAGTTTTAGTATAAGAGAAAGGCGTGTACAAAAATTTCGTTTGTATATTACGAGTGAAATTGACGTGTAGCCATGAAACTGAGCAGTATTTTAGTTCCGCGATATTCCGACAGCGGAGCTGTCATGAAAAGTGCGTCGCTGAACCATAGAAATGATCTGAATTATCGACCTACTCAGGCCCATATCAATCAAAACGTGCCCTGGTCAAAGTTTTTTCTTTTGAGAGGAAAAATAATAAAATAAATATGATATTAGTTATTTCAATTTTGTTGAAATAATTTCTTCCTAAACAAGAAACATACCATATTATTTACATATGAATACAAATGAAGATAATTATTTTAATTACACTGTTCTGTCTTTTACATACATTTTATTTAATAAATTATTGATGCATATATATAAAATAACATATACATATATATATACATGTATGTATATGTATGTATGTGTATATATGTGTATATATATATATATATATATGCATATATAATAGCATACATACATACGCGTGTGCGTATGTATGCGTGTGCGCGCGCGCGCGTGTGTGTGCGTGTACATATATACAACACATGTTTAAACTTTATTTACTGAATTATTTACACATGCATATATCAAGGTTCGGAATGTGATGTGTTTCGGTTGAGCTTTCTTTCTGCTCGGATGTCGGAACGACAAGCGGCAATCTCGTAACAGACGTAGCATATAAATGAAATTTTCGAATACACTTTGTTCTTATACTAAAGCTCGTAACTCGTTTCTGCAAGCATAGTATTGTTCTTTGAGGTTTTCTGTAAATCGCCAGCTACTTATGCAAGGTCTGAAATTATTGTATACAGCACATTTTTGACTCGGATGTCGAGTCTTAGTAAGAAGCGCCATTCCTCCTATCGGTCGCGCGCAAACGAAGTAGTATTGCTATTCAACTATAGAAATGGATTGAACCATTGTAAATAAATCAGCAATATATTATCAGCCGGAAACGCCATAATAATATACTTTTGTATATATAGAAATATACATCAAGATCGTTGTTTAGAGAAGGAATCATGCGTTCTTGATGTATCGATGATGATGCCAGAATCGATAGAAATCACATTCTTAAATTGCAGAACGAATTATTGAAACAGAAGTACGACAGAGTGAGACAGAGAAAAAACAAAAAAGGATAGAAACTCCGATTGTAATCGGTGAGACTTCGCATGCCGAGCTGGGCTCGTCGAACGAAACAGCGAGTCTATCCTTCAGAGTCTCTCTCTCTCTCTCTCTCTCTCTCTCTCTCTCTCTCTCCTCTCCTCTCCTCTCCTCTCCTCTCCTCTCCTCTCCTCTCCTCTCCTCTCCTCTCCTCTCCTCTCCTCTCCTCTCCTCTCCTCTCCCCCCATCTCTCTACGGTCGCTTGTTTCTAGCGACCGAAAATGCTTTCTGGAAAATTTCGGCCGCTCAATACGTATAATTAAGAGGAGAAGGAACATTATAGATAAAATATAAGTTTTAATAAATTATGCTAATCCTATATCCCTCCAATTTATGTATAATAGCAAAAATAATTTCAAAACACGAATTTACGGGATATTTCTATGATTTTCCATGAGCCTTATATACCACGTTCATAGAAAAGATTTGCAAAACCTCGGCGTGGTCTCACGCGTAAGATGCGAAATCTGAATGTTAGAGATCTCATGATCAATTCCTTTTTTCTTCTTTCATAATTTTTTTTTTTAAATAAGTGATTGAAGACATTGTTAACAAACATATATTACAGGCTGTTCGAGATCGGTAATTCGAAAGAAAAGCAAGAATTCTTTCAGTCGACCGACATTAATTGTCATTGAACACATGCATAAATTGAGCTCGTGATTTCATCTCGAGCATGATCTTAATCCTCATTAAAATCATCGAATTCGTCGTTCTTTGTTCTTTTTAAAAACAATTCGTTACACGCAAACAAGCTGTCGTTACCGGCAACGGACAATCGAAAGTTCTAGAACGATTCAATTCGCGCACGCGAGCGCCGCGCTCTGACGAATACGTCATGCGCTGTCACCAATCCCACGCACGGATTTTCTGCCGCGCATGACTGTTACGTTGAACGTCGCTAGAAAAGAATTCAAAGCGCCAATCAATTCTGTACACCTAATGCCACGTAATAATTACGATTGTGGCAAAATTTTATTGGATTTTTCCCAAAAGGGAAAGCTCAGGCCGAAAGCAATAAATGCTTCGATCTCGCCGTCCTCCTTCTTACTTCCAAAAAGTTCTTAGAGTTCTTAGAGTCATAATCTCGCTTCGTAAAATCGCCGTGCTAACCGTTTAGTGAAATCGCTATAAACCGAATCTTTCGAGAAGTGCCGAGAAAAATCGCCGAGATTTTCCATCACCGCGATTCCAAACTCAATTTGGAAAAGGTGACCGCATTTAATATTCTGTTAATCTGATCTTTAATTAATTATATCTTTTGACTTTGTAACTGAATATATTAAAGAAATTCTTTTGTTAAATTACAAAGAAACTGAGTTGATTTTACTGTCGTGCATCATACCAGCCGTGCGCCGAACTCTCACTCGAATTTTTCCGCGCGGTGCGCTCTCGCACACAGGCTAAATATATTTTTATTTAATTATTGAAATTATATGTGTATTTCTAAACGTTTTAATTTACCTTTAGAAAAAATCCAAAAAAAAATTATGTTTCTGTAATAATGTAACGTCGATCAGTACTTTCTGTGAAATGTTTTTTTTATAATTATCATCCGAAAGAAAATTCTGATAATCAATCAAATCGCAAAAGTGCGATTAATATAATTATAAGGATGATTAATATAATTATAAGGATGATGTCAATATAATTTTATAATTAAAAAGCCTTTATATGTGCCTTTATATGCAACATACAAATAATTTTTTATTTATCTATTAAAGTGATTCGGTATTCTTCCTATAGTTATTGGAATACATATTAAATTTTGGGTCGACTTTTGAGGCATTGCCTTCTTTCCCCCCGCCGCCGCCGCTCAATGCTCGACGGCTGAGCTGCACCGGATCGCGCGCGGATGTGTATTTCAGGAGCGTTGCACTAAAAAATATGCTCCGTATCTTCTAGCAAATTATCAATCCTTTAGTTTCCTTAGTCTTCTGTGATGTCTTCTTTATTCAACATGCCTTCTTTATTCACATGTTGAATAAAGAAGACATCACGTAGTTATTGAAGTTGAATCATTCCAGTTTAAAATTACGCATCTCGTTCTGTATCGACTCTTATTAGTCTTAAATTGATATTATCAGTATTCTATATTAAAAGATATTATATTTTGTGGCACATAAGCGTGATCAGTAGCTCTTTGAAAGAAAACCGAATGTATCAATGTAATGTATAATATAAAAATAATAAAGTAAATATTTTAAAAGTACATAATATTTAGTAAAATATATATACTTATTAATATGATGTTTAATCACTATTATTAAGAAAATAACAATTATGTAAGAAGGAAAATATTTTTATAATAATTTTCATGCTAAAATATTGTCATGATAATTTTCATGTTGGAAGGTATGATAGCAGCATGTTTCTTATACTGTGACGCTCCTGAGTTGCATGTCCGCACGCGATCCAGCGGTTCAGCCGTCGACTGTTGAGCGGTTGTAAAGAAAAAATAGGCAGCACCTCAGAAATTGGCTCGAAATGTGTAACTAGTTCTGAGCTTCTATCCGTTTGTTTTTTCTCTGTCTCGCTCTATCGAAATAACAAAAATTGAAAGAATTTTAAATCACGAACACGGTTGCCAGTGATCCGTTTTTTTTTTTGACAGACTTCGGTTTCTTGGACTAATATTCAATACTCCAGCAGATGTGAAAATCTCCAATTTTTGTCGAATTAAAATTCTTTCATTTTCTTTTTATTAAATTATATTAATCATATATCTTTCTCATTAACGTAGCAAAAATGCAAATGCAAAAATGATTTCAAAACGTAAACATTGATGAGATATACAATAGTTTACGACTTTCCATACACTATATGTATCGCGTTCGTCGAGGTGATCTTCAAGAACGCGTGGTCTCGGGCGTTGGGTGCAAGATCAGAATATTGGAGATCTTATGTTCGATTCTGCTTTTTCCTTTTTTAATTTTTATTTAATAAATAACCTTTTATTTATTAAATTTTATTAATAAACATATTACTCCAAATATACTTTTTATAAAATTTCAAAAATTATATACGTATACTTCAATGTGCTCGAAATTAGTTGCGCATTTCGAGCCTATTTCTGAAATGCTGCCTACTTTTCCTTCACAATCGCTCGACGCTTGACCGCCGAACCACTCACGCGTGGACGTGTATCTCAAAAGTGTCATAGTATAAGAAACATGCTGCGACCATACCTTCCAGCAAATTGTCATGAAAATATTTTCCTTCCTACATAATATTGTATTTTCTTAATAATGGTGATTGAACATCATATTAATAACTTAATGCATTTTACTAAATGTAATGTACTTTTAAAATATTACTTTATTATTTTTATGATACATTCAGTTTCAAAGAGTTACTGATCTCGTTTTTATGCCACAGAATGTAATATAAAATTATTTTTATGATACATTCAGTTTCAAAGAGTTACTGATCACGTTTTTATGCCACAGAATGTAATATAAAATTTTACTTTACCGCATCATACATCTGGTCATCTATTTGTATTTTTTTTTAATGGAATAAATCTGGAGAATACATTTAAATGACGTATCAATAATAGAACTTCAAAGATAATAGAGAGTCTTTTTACAATAACGTGAATTTAGATACGGTGAACGCCTTTTCTTAATTAGTCGCTAAGGAAAAGATAATGTGATCATGATATCGATTATGTATCTTTTTTCTTTGAGTGATAAATAACAATTTTTTGTATGTATGTGTATTGTATATATATATATATATATATATATATATATATATATATATATATGCATACATATATCATTTTGCGTGACGCTGTATGTGTAGAAAACAACGGCATTATACGAGTCAATCAGCTGTAACCAGTATGACCCGCGTTCACAGTATCATTGCCGCACAACAGTACTGTCAATGTAGTGTAGTGTAGTAGTGTTCTACACACACCATATATATATGTGTGTGTGTGTGTGTGTGTGTATGTGTATGTATATATGTGTGTATATGTATATATATATATAAACAAATGTATATATATATATATAAAACACTATATAAATATATATATATATATATATATATATATATTTATATAGTGTTTTTTGTTCACAAAATAGAAAAAATAGTAGCAGAATATTGTCTGCCTTTGATAAGAGAAGGTTATGGGTGCTTTATAACAAGCGACTCAGTACAATATCTCATCCTTGTATAATATTATCGAACAAGATTGTAATAATGCACCGTGTCTCTTGTTGGAAAGCACTCTAGAAGGCCAAAATTGGTTATTGTAATGTGTGTTTCTTGTTGGCACCCTATAAAGCCAGAATGAGAAAGGTTAGCATCTTTATGTTATTCGTAAAAATATCACTTTTATTTATCATACAAGTGATATGATTAAATTTATTGTTTAACAATAAATTGCGCTTTGCCTAATTATGATCCAATGTCAGAGGCGTTCATCGTGGGCTGACTATTTTTAATTTACTGCCAGAGGCGTTAATCGTGAGTTGGCTAGCTATAATAAAATGTCACAGCCATAAATCATATTTTGGCTAGTTATAGACAAATGTCAGAGGCGTTCATCGTGGGCTGACTATTTTTAATTTACTGCCAGAGGCGTTAATCGTGAGCTGGCTAGCTATAACAAAATGCCACAGCCGTAAATCGTGCTTTGGCTAGTTACAGATAAATGTCAGAGGCGTTTATCGTGAACTGACTATTGTTAATTTATTGGAAGAAGAATTTCGATTATTAAATTTGGTGAAATACAATTACGAAACCAATTTATAGAATTTTGCGTCTGCAATTAAAGAAATGCAAATAGATGCATTGTCATGATGGAATCAAAAGCTAATTGCTTGACATAACCGAAACAAAGAAACTAATGAAGAAAAAAAACTGAATATCAGTAAATAGTTTCTTTGAAACCTTACAACTTTTGTCTGAAACGTTTTTTCTAAAAACGTTATGTAATAGTCTTAGCACAAGGATGGTCGTAATTGAATCGTAGAACGTGAATCATAGGGCAACGCATTATATTTTGGCGTACTATGCATGCCGATACACGTTCACCTTCCTTTACGATTAGTTATAGTCACCTTTATATTCAGCTCCTAAATTCGGAGTCTTTTTGGACACCCTATATAATATATATGTTATACATATATGTATGTATATATATATATATATATATATATACAACATACATTACACAGTCAATAGTCACATGCATAATTTTTGTACGATGCTGTACGTTTATGAAATGTATGTAAGTATATCATATTCGAAGTGTTTTAGCAAATATATACACTTACAGGTCACGCAGGTGTACGTTGACTAACAGCAAGTTACAATAAGTATATTTTTACTAAATGAACACTCTGACTGTGACTTAGATATATTTTCGGATGCAACCATGTATTTGAAATACATGTATACACGTGTAATGTAATAGCACTTTTTCCTTTATTCCCAATGTCATTTTAACTTAGGATGTAACATGTCAGTACGTAAATACATTGCACATACATATGTAACTATTCCATCTCTTTTTATTATGTTTAATGGGCCTTTTACAATTATAAGCCATAAATCAGCCATAAATAAGAAGTCAAACGCTAAAAATTGGCTGTGATTGATCAATTTTTAGCTTCTGACTTCTGATTTGTAACTAATGTGTTATTGTAGAAGGCCCATAATAAAAAGAGATAGAAGTTACTCATACTTAGCTTTTCATGCAGATATAATATAGACACAGTCTATTAGTGAATATTAGAATTATATTTTATGTGCATTATGATGTGTACACACATTATAAAATATATTTCTAATTCATATTCACATATGTGTGTAGCTACTTCATCTCTTTTTGTTACGTATAACAAAAAGGTGTACTGATGTCTTCTTTTTTCTACGTTTAATAAAAAGAGATATATTTTTTTATGATCAAATATTAGTGATATATACTTTTATATTTCAATATCAGAATATACAACGAACATAAATCAAAGCTAACGATAATCAAACGCAGATGATCAGACGTAACATCTTAAAAAAAATAATCAAATTACGAATCCTCTGATAAATCCTCATTTTATGTGTGTGTGTATACATATATATATATAT
This sequence comes from Acromyrmex echinatior, assembly GCF_024713525.1. Classification (NCBI taxonomy): domain Eukaryota; kingdom Metazoa; phylum Arthropoda; class Insecta; order Hymenoptera; family Formicidae; genus Acromyrmex; species Acromyrmex echinatior. Next base: position 28,725 of record NW_028259057.1, read on the forward strand.
ATATATATATATACACATGCATTATATATATATATATATTTTATATATGTATACAATTTTAATATTGCACATTTAAACACAGAGAATGCATAAACAGTTTAGCATTGATAACTTCTATCTGCAACGTATGTATATTCACACATTATAGTACATATATGCAATATTGTACAATATTGCCTATGTGTGTATTATATTTAAGTACATCACTAATATTTTAACATGATTAACTTCTACATATTTTTATTAAACGTAGCAAAAAATGGTATAGCTATGTATATTATATGTGTAATATATCTATATATAGCTAATACATATCACATCCTGACCTAAAATGACATTGTACGACAGGAAAAATGCTATTATATAGGCCCATGTGTCAATGTACACTGTCAATACTGAAAATCTATAGTTACGTATTTTCAGTACTCGCAGTGAATATCGAAATACAGTTGTAGTATCACTTTTTCCTATGATTTTTCCTATCATTTAGAGTTTAGGCAAGATGTAACATATATTACTGTCAATTGCACATACATAATGTAACTCTTTTTACTCTGTCTAATAAAAAGAGATAGATACTTATAGTACTTATACATTACTAATATGTCGACTATATATCTAATACAGAAAATTGTACATTATACTATGATAATTCTAACATTGTTGTAACATATAACAAAACATTATTAGTGAATATAAATTATAATTATATTTTATATGTATTATAATGTACATATACACAATAATGTACAAAATATAATTTTAATATTGCATATATCATTAATTCACTAACATGTTTATGTCTTCACTAATATGTCAATAATATTTTTTGTGTTATTGTGTATATACACATATATTATAATACACATAAAATGTAATTGTAATTCGTATTCATGAATGTCTTTATATACAACGTTAGAATTACATTTTATATATCATTATACACATTATAATATAAAATTTTAATATTGCAAAAATGGACATAGAGAATATCTGCATGAATATCTATATATATATATATATATTAGGTGTTGGAATTAATTCGTAGCGTTTTACAAGGGATGGGAAGTACTTTCATTAATGTATTTTTTAATGCTCATGTGAAATAAATAACATTCTTTCATTAAAAAACGCTACGAATTAATTCCAACACCTAATATATATATATATATATATATATATATATATATATATTATGATATTCATTTATGATAATATATTATCGTAACCTAAAATGGCATTGGATGTAAGAAAAAAGTGCTATTACGATTTCGTATCGATATATCTATTAATTAAAAATCTGTATTTTATATATATTACAGACTTTTAGTACTGGTGATATATATTAGAACACGGCCTACATTGCATGTGAATATAATACAACTAAATATGTATATAATGTAACTAAATTTCTAAGGTCCGATTCTACAAATATAAGATTAACTTCAATTATGTTTATTTTTTTTTCAATTCTAAAATTGGAAAATTTTCCAAAATAAATCTTACATTGTGGGACCGATCCTAATACACGTCCCTGTTAAGATGGTAATGTAGGAAACGGAATAAAAATATCGATAATTAATCAATCGAATTTCCTGCATGATCATATTAACTTCAGAGGGCGTAAGCAGCTTATACATTGGAAATGAAAACCTGTAATATCGACCTTGATCAAGTTCGGCCTTCGCTCCAGCATCCCCTTAATGCTTGTATGATTCTTGTGTGATTTTATATACTATGTAGTTCCCAGAAATGTGCGTCAAAATGATTTTTCGGTCTTGACACGCTAACTCTACTAAGCTATCGTAGTAATATCACGAGTTAAATTGATTAGCAATTTAACAAATTTTTTATGCTTATTCGCATCTTCGAAACGATTTATGTCATTCAACATTATTAAGATCATTTCAAAGATGCGAATAAACATAAATAATTTGTTAAATTGCTAGTCAATTTAACTGGAGATATTACTGCAATAGCTTAGTAGAGTTACCATTTCGAAACCGAAAAATCATTTTGACGCGCATTTTTGGGAACTGCATACGTAGTATATAAATTCATCCAAGAATCATACAAGCATTAAAATCCAGCTGGACCGTTTAAAGGCTTTGATTTCTATAGTTTGTGTTGTCACATTTATGATCCTATAATATATTATACAAGGTGCGTCCCAAAATTTTCCGAACTTTTTCAATAGGGATAGGTCGGGTGGCGCCATCCGTGTGTTCGATTGCGCGTTTGAAAGGTACATCCCTAGCTGACTTCCAGTAAAAATTTCATGACATTTGGTTCAGTGGAAACGAAGTTATGGCGTCTCAAGTGTCAGTATGTTGTATACATCGGTACGAGAATGAACTTCGAACAAAGAGCCAATATTAAGTTTTGTTTTAAACTTGGTAAAACATTTACCGAAACCCATAATTTGATGAAACAAGTTTATGGTGATAATTGTGTAGCCCGTGCCAGTGTTTATGAGTGGTATACGCGATTCAAGAACGGTCGTGAGGACATAAATGACGACGCACATACAGGTCGCCCAAAATCGACAATTAACGAAAATTCCATCGAAGTTGTGCGTAATTTCATCAAGCATGAGCCAAAATCTTCAGTGAGATACATGGAAATGGAATTGAACATCCCCAAATCAACGATTTATCGCATTTTGACCGAACATTTGGGCCTACAAAAAGTCTGTGCACGATTTGTTCCACACAAGTTGACTGACGACCAAAAAATGCATCGAATTCAACATTCAAAGGACATTATTAAGGAAGCAAAAAAGGACCAAAACTTCCTTTATAGCATTGTTACTGGTGACGAGACGTGGTGTTTTCAATACGATCCAGAAACCAAGCGTCAAAGCGCGGAATGGAAGGCGCGAAACGACCCAAAACCCAAAAAATCGCGTTTAGAGAAGTCAAAAGTGAAGACAATGCTCATTTGTTTTTATGATTCCAAGGGTATTGTGCACAAAGAATTCGTTCCAGCAGGCCAAACAGTTAATGCTGTATTCTATGTAAGCGTTTTGAAGCGTTTGGTGCACCGCATTCGTCGTATTCGGCCAGAATATCGCGAAGGAGGAAGTTGGCGCTTGTTACACGATAATGCGCCATCTCACCGTTCGACACTTGTCACTGATTTTTTGACTAAAAATCACATTTTAACAATCAACCATTCCCCGTATTCGCCTGATATGGCACCTTGTGACTTCTACCTATTCGGCAAAATGCATTTGTCCATGAAAGGAAAGCGGTATGTGGACGTAGAAGACATCCAAAGGGCTTGTACCACTATTCTGAAGGACGTGCCTTTGAACGACATAAAACACTCATTTGAAATGCTTTTAGATTGTGCCAAACGTTGTATTGAGTCCGACGGGGACTACTTTGAATAAACAATTTGAATTTGAAAAAAAAAGTAAACCGTTGTTGTTTTATTTCAAAAGTTCGGAAAATTTTGGGACGCTCCTTGTATATTGAATAGTTGATTATTTTATATTAATTTATTTGAAATGTATTATATTAATTATTAATTAACTTTGATGTTATGAATACATTACAATGATTCGTTAAAGAAATTGAAAATTAATTTTATTTTTCAATAATTAATAAAATGTAATGAAAATTGAGCACGAGATTACGTGAACATATCTCTGACATTAGAAAGAATACAGGTTCTCCTACTGTCATAACTGATCGAATTAATTTTGATGATAATTTTAAATGGAATGATGTGAAAATTTTAGACTGCGAATCCTCTTATAATAAGAGATTGGTGTCTGAAATGATTCAAATTAAAAGACAGAAACAGGGTCTTAATAGACAGAATGATATCAAATCTTTACCTGATACCTACTCACAGATCATTCAATCTCTTTCTCTTTCTTAATTACTTTCTTTTCCTATCCATCTCTTCTCCCCCCACTTTCTTTCCCTTCTACTTTATTTTCTCCTTCTTATGTTCCTCTTCCTTTTTAGTTTACCATTTCAATCTTCCTGTCTTTATATGTGTACTTTACTTTATCTCTTAGCTTCCTAGAGAGATGATCAATTTCGACTCCCATCGCATTGTCTAATCGATAACACATAATTTTGGCACACATAATAAGGTATTTATTCTGAATTTATCTGTACTAAACTCAATATATAATGAATGACGGCAATTTACACTTTTTCTATCGACATTAATAACTCTTACGTACATGTCTGATAATATCGAAAATAATTTTTTGTTTCTTTCTTTTAATTTAATTTTATTACTTGCAACTTGTTTTGTACTTTTCTTTTTATTATTTGTGACTCGATTTGTACTTTTCTTATTATTTTTATTTTTATTCCGGTCATAATTTATTATTACATTTTGTACTTGCTACCAGAAACATGTTCGTTCTTATTCTACATGCACAATCCGAAGGAGCACATTGTTGTCAACTACAATCTTTTGTATAGTTTTCTTTTCATTTTGGAGCGAGTTTTATATTTGATATTGCGTCCGAGAGCGAATTTATTATTTAATTTTTATATGTTATATCTACGTAACATTTCTATTGTCATCTTTGCGTCACATTGAGAATGATTCAACAGGGATCGAAACGTTTGTGTTTGTTCATTTGCTGACTGTCAGATTAAAGTTTTTATGTTTTTTGATTTCATGACATTTTTTATTTCTTTTTTTAACTATTTAATAGGAAAATTTTTTATTTTATGTTTATTGTTTTAGGCTCGTAGCCCTTTGTTCTTCTTGTTTATTTTAATAAAATGTATTTTGTATTAATTATGAATAATTCCACTAATGTGTACATTTTTGCGAACAGATTATTTGAACATATAGATTACATTGGTAATTATTTCGTTGATTATATATTCTAGTAAATTACAATAGTTATTATTTATGAATGATATTTATACAGTGTAATAAATTGGTGAGGAAATATTAGAATTAGTGGTGTTAATACCTTCTTGTGTGATGCATTCTTCCACCAAAAAAAAAAATCACGTTTGAATATAATACAACATCTTTGTAACTAAGTTACATTTATTCAGTAACTTATTAGTAAATAACTATCAGTAAGTAACTATCAGTAAATCGCAATGAAACTTTGCATAAATTATTTTATATGAATATTTAAAGTACTTATAAAATGTAAATTCCTTTATCATTAAAATATTTTAATTTTTAACAATAAAACTAACAATGGTTAAAATAAACTACAAAAATGTGCTAAAAAAAAACATAATCTTATTCATATAACTTTCATATGTATATATTTTATTTGAAATAGAAATATTAAACATACTTTTAAATTTAATTTTCTTTGTAGGGACTGTGCGTCTAATACTTAATATCTTTAAATTGTACACTATATATAACATCTTTTAGTTGCCTCTTCACCTAAAAAAAACAATGTAACTAAAATATGTTCAAAAATATTTAAAAAAATATATCTCTCTCGAAATTATTTTACTTTTATCTAAAAACATTTTTCCATATTGTTTCTAAATAATTTGATGCAGCAGTTAAAACGAGATACCTTATATATGTATATACATATGTATAAAAGAATAATTAATTTCAGTTACGTGAAATAATCACACATTGTGAAGTGCAAGCTATAACACTATAACTTATATCGAATTCTACATTAAAAATATATTTTGCTTAGTACTTCTCGTATATGTCTCTCGTATATGTTCCACGGTTTGATTAATTATAACAATTTATTTACAGGCACGTCCATTTACAATTATGCCATATATCACGCAAATTAAACATAGTATTCAAAGTACAAATGTTAATACAAATGATATGGTACTTTAATGAAGCTGTAATGTCCTGTCTATCAATGTATCAATTGATTGAACGGTTTCATATTATATGGACATTTGATAATATTATCTTGAATTTAACTGAGTATTTTCATTTTGTTTTGAGTAGCATTTTATTTCTTACATTAAACTACATATGTCAAACTGTTTACTATAAGGTATAGTCAGATTAAAAGCATTAATAATTATTTATAATTAGAATAATAACATAAGCAATAATGAAATTACACATGTCAAAATTTTGTTAAAATGGCGAAATAAATACAAAGTTTACAATTTTACTACAAGTTTTCATTTTACTTTAATATAATTTCAGATAAATGAGACAGTAGCAATTCTTTACAAATTGTCCAATTATAATCTCGATGAGGACTTACGTGAACAGGTAAATAATTACAACAAAGTTGTAACTATTTTATGTGTAATTTTACTAGCACTCAAAATTCGGACACCTACATAAATTTCATCGAATGATTATGTACAAAATTGGGACATTACATAATAATTGTGTTATTCTTTTATATATTTTAAAGTACTTGTACACACATTCTAACGCCACAAAGGATAAGCTAGAAAAAGTTTTAACAATTATTTTTTATTTTATATTCAAGAAAAGCGAATTTTGGAAAGTTATTTCATACCATTAATACGATTTTATTATTATACTATCATACTTTTATTATTATACTATCAATTTTACTATCGACTGTATACACTCACGCGTAAAAAAACCTGGTCACTAAGTTTTTTCACAAATTTTTAATATTTTCGAATAGCAACAATTCAGTGAAAAATCGTTGTATCGAGATTTTTTAAAAAAGTATTTTAAAGCTTGAAATCTCTACTTTTCAGATCGATACTTCAAAAAATGGTACTACTAATATTTCATAAAGTTACATAAACATAAATATAGATGCATAAACTCTCAAAATTTTTTATGAACTTTGCGAAATTCCATGGCGCTAATTAAAAATTGCGCACAAATGGAGTTTACAGTTTTCGAAAGAGTGAATTTTTACCTTTAATTTATTTTTTTATAGATCTCTGTATAATTTTTTTCACCGAGTTATGGTGTTCGGACATTGAAGTCCCCTAACACCGGCTTATCCTGGTAGTCGGCCTCCAGTGCTCGAAGACCCTCGTCATATTTAATGTTCACAAGATTGGGGGGGGAGGAGAAGTAGCAGCTAATCACCACTGTCCTTCCTCCCCAGTCCACAGAGACAAAGTCCCTCTCTCTATAGAATACCATGCACGGAATCTCTGCCCACTGTCCCGATAATCGAGGGGAGCTCGCACAGATCAGCACTCCAGATCGAGATCCCCCCTCCGCCAAGTGCCTAAGCTCGGGGACAGCCCAAGGTAAGTCCCCGCATCACGACAAGGTCACATCCCGCGAGGTGGGTTGTTAAATTATAGTTAAATAACTTAACTCTTAAAAATGTATTAAATTTTATAATAAATTTTGACTCAAATTTAATTTATTATTTACAAAGTACATACATTAATATGAACATTTTACTTTAAAACTAATAAATAAATTGATTTTGACACATATTGAAGTTAAAAATAACAATATGTTAGTAAATGTAAGGAATATTGTTGTTGTTTGATATATTTGCGACAAATTATAATTGATGTTTTCAAATAATGTTTAAAATTTATTCATCTATTTGATAAAATTTATGCGTGTCCGAACTGTCAAGAATAGTATATATTTAACGCTTATTAAATTATTTATTTCAATTAGGTTTTGCAGTTTATATTGCAAATAAAACAGACAAAGGTAAAATTTGGTTTGGGACATTTCTGCTTTGGATATAGTTCTATCTGCTGGGTATATGTCCTATTTTAAATAAAAATATAAAACTATGTAATAAACGTATATACAAATATACATATATATATATATATATATATATTTATTTATTTATTTATTTATCTATGTATGTGTATAGAGAGGGACAGTAACTCTATCCTCTCAGAATATTTCCGCTATTTTTAAATATGTAATAATATATTTATTAAAGTTGCATTGTATTCCATTATAAAAAATGGAAGTGATCTTGAAATCTTCGAAGCGCCTGCATCCATAGATAAATCGTTAGTAATATATTATACCCTCTCGATGCTACACAACTTCAATAAATATATCAGTTCATATCTCTAAAAACAGCGAAAATATTCTAAGAATAGAATTACTGCTCCACTTTATACATACATATATAATAGAATACATACGTACATATAAAATAAAACATATTCTAGATTTTCTTGACAATTAATTCTTCTGAATTTAATCTTTTCGCTTCTAACGTCGGCATCCACTATGTTTGGCATCCACGAAGCGATCCGTATAGACGAATGCTGGCTATTCGCGAACAAATTATTTTATAATGTCCCTTATAATAAGAGTTACGCCAAATCATCTTGTACAGCAATATACAGCCAAACGTAACCAATTTTTTCAAATAATATATATTTAAACATAATTAGTAGTGGTATATTGATGTCTATAATGTCACTGACATGAAGGGGGTGACTAAAAAAACGGTTTACGAAGAAATTATAATCATTTTGTTTTGGGAATAGTTCTTTTTTTTAAAAAACGTGTCAAGGCATTGTTCAAGCGTAAAACGTAATTTTAAACTTTCAAGACTATCCACGTATATACTTTTGGCGTGGGGTCCCGATCAATGGTGATATTTCGGTGGACAGCTTTCTGAGCGAAAGGATTAACAAACCTATTTTCATTAAGTATAATGATAGTGTATTTTCTTTCAGATGTATTCTACAGTTTTGTCCACTACAATAATTCTTAGGACGCAGGTAACAGACCTTCTATTCTTTCAGTAATGCATGAAAAATTTTGTTTAATTATGGTTTGATATGAACAAGACGCTCGCGCGTATATAATTAAATACATTTTATTTAAATCAAAATCTCGGCATAACAATCAGAAAGAATTTCCGATTGTTATGACAAGATTCGAGATTTTACAACTAGAAGTAGAACTATATTATAAGTATTATATTATTTATTACATTATAAGGATTTGTTTAATATTTTTCAGTTTGGTTGGATAGGTTTTTCTGAAACATTTAAATATTTCAATTAGTTATTTTAATCTCAGCGTAACTCTAGTAGTGCAATTATTGTGTCAGTCGACACAAATCGGGAAAATATGCTGTATTGTTTTATGTCGTCGTGTTGTTTCCTGTAGTGAATTGGAACAAAATGGTATGTATCGTGACTGAAAAAAACGTTTCCTCTTTCCGCCATCAATATAATTTTGAGAAAAATGCATAGAAATTTGAAAGTTATAGCAATAACATTAATTTGAATTTCTCTGTGTTGCCTACATATTACAATTCTTTGTAAGTACTTCATAGATTATGGGTGCTCAAATTATCCATCATTTATCCTTGTTTACATTTCGATGAACAACATCGAAAAATAATACTCGTACATACATGAAACGAAATGTCCCAATAATTAACAAAAAGACATATTTGATCAATAAGATATTCTGTGGGTACTTAATAAGAAAAATTTATCCAATTAACGACTAATTCTAATATATTTAACAAGATACAATTATAAATGCCGTTTTAAAATACAATAAAAATGATATTATTACATAGTAGCATAATCAAAAAATTAAAAATGCGAGATTATATGAAAGCGTTGAAAATATATGTATGCTAACAAATTTTATCAAAACAATTATTACTGTAATATCGATAAACGGAATGAAATATTAACAATAAATAAATTGTATTTATTTTTAATTGATAATTTGCGATTATAAAATTTATTAAAATTTATATAATAAAATTTAACAAATTTACCTTTACCTTACGCTGGTTAGCATCCAAAGAAAAATAATCTTTATAATGAAAAGCGAACTTAATACTGATGCCACGTAAAATTCATAAGATCTATCCGCAAAGAAAAGATAAACTACTCTGTAAAATTAAAATAGTCTATTTACAGGAGGATGTGAATTCGAAATTTTCTAGACCGCTTATTATAGTAGTAATTACAGGGCAGGATATTAATTACAGTTACCATTTTTATCGCATCTTTAATATAATATTAAAATTCGCGTGTAAGAAAATATATTTTAATATGTATAACAGTGCACCGCGAATGCGAGTGAGATGCAAGCGCGCGCGCGATTGCATTTTTTAGAAAATTCGATCAGCCATTATTGTTGTCAGCGGCGTGTGTGTCATAAAATAAGTTTTTACTACTTAAAATAACAAAATAATAAAACCAATAAAGGTCGTAATCGTGCTAGAAGAAAATTTTGAAGATTCATTTTATACACAAAATTTAACGACTATTTCTTTTGCGAATTAAGAATTTTAGCTTTCCATCATACATGCAACGACGCATAATGATTTTTATGATCTCAAATATAACACATTGCTAAAAATCATCTTTTATAAAAAATAAATGGATAACACAATTTTCTTGTGAAATAGGAGTTACAAAGAGATATTTATATTTAATAATAAAATAAAAGCATTATTATAATTTTTTATATGTATAGGTACAAAAATGTTTCGGGTACTAATCACTCGAGATGATTCAAATCCAAGAATAATGGTATTTTAAAGAATTATTTTTATATTAAATAATTAATTATATGTTAAAAATTTAACAATTTGTTTTTCAGTTTCTTTAAGAAATTTTAATCATTAATTCCGCTATATATATATATATACCTATTTGACTTACCTCGAACCTTTGTATTCATATATGTATTTGTATTTTTAATTAAATTCATGTATTTGCTATAACATTGTTAAAAGAATATAAAGCATTTTAACAAAATTATTTAAATCGACAAAAATCAAAATTTATTAAATACAATCTCATATATGCATGTATTTTATTAAAAAAGTATATATGTGTGTGAGTGCGTGCGTGCGTGCGTGCGCGCGCGCGCGCGCGCGCGTGTGTGTGTGTATGTGTGTGAAAGTGATCATAAAAGATAAACAAATTATTTATACAAAATTTGAATTTATTTATTTAACAATTTCGATTTGAACAAATAATCATTATATTTATATTTGAGGAGCAGGATTTCAAATTTTGTCTTTTATAATTTTAAAAAAATGAGAAAGAAAGAAACTCCGCATACAAGAAAAATATGCACCACGAAAAATAATAATATGCCAACTAATAAGATGTGAAATATTGAATAAAATTACTAAACAATTGTTAAAAACTTTACACAAATGCATTTTGTTCGTTTCTATAAGTTAAAAAACATAATTCGCTCTTCGAAATGTCTATGTTTTTCAGCATATAAACGAAAAAATGCTTTTTAAACATTTCAGAGTAACTATTACAGTTTTCTATACATTTTTGAACACTATGTCCTGTTTAATTAAAAAAATGACATTTTGACAAAATACATTCGAATTCTGCTTTTCATTTATCATATAATATTAAAGTTTTATCGTCATTAAGACAGTGTTGTTATTGACCTGCATTATTATAATAAGAAAAATATTTATTAAAGATAAGAAAGTGATGAAATAAATATTCAAACATTTTTAACTAATATGAGTTAAACTAGAGATGAAAATGATTTTTTACGATAATTTACTCGGTAATTTACGGTAAATTAGTCAGTAATTTATGGAGACTGGTAAAATGATAATTTAAAAAAATTATAAAGCTAAAGTAATTTGATTTAAAAGAATTTAGTCATTAAGTTAAAAAGTTGAAAAATACTTTATTTAATTTAAATTTTCATTTCGATACTACATAATTACATATTGATAGAATAATTAAGAAACTATATATTAGATGTACAACTTTGTTTCCGCCGTTTTTTTCCGAAATTTGAGGCTTTATTGTAAAAAACTGGTTATACATTTATGATTCAAAATATTGTCCATCGCTGGCCACTACTTTCTCCCATCTTTCGGGCAGCGTACGAATTCCGCGTCGAAAGAACTGGTCATCTTTTGAGGCGATCCACGAATCGATCTAATTTTTTACTTCTTCATAAGACCGGAAGTGTTGGTCAGCCAGGCCATGTGCCATTGATCGAAACAAGTGATAGTCAGAGGGAGCAACGTCTGGAGAATACGGCGGATGGGGTAGGACTTCCCATTTCAACGTTTCCAAGTATGTCTTGACCACTTTCGCAACATGGGGTCGAGCATTGTCATGCTGCAAAATCACTTTATCGTGTCTCTCGTTGTATTGCGGCCGTTTGTTCTTTCAATGCTCGACTCAAATGCATCAATTGCGTTCGATACCGATCGCCTGTGATTGTTTCAGTCGGTTTTAACAGCTCATAATACACTACGCCGAGCTGGTCCCACCAAATACAGAACATGACCTTGGAGCTGTGAATATTCGGTTTGGCCATCGACGTGAAAGCATGGCCGGGAACTCCCCATGATTTTCTACGCTTGAGATTATCGTAATGAACTCATTTTTCGTCCCCAGTCACAATGCGATGCAGAAATCCTTTCCGTCTTTGCCTTTCAAGCAGCTGTTCACAAGCAAAATAAACACCGTTCAACATCTCTCGGTTTCAACTTGTACAGCACCCCATTTCCTTGCTTCTGAATCATTCCCATGACTTTGAGACGTTTTGAAATGGCTTGTTGAGTCACTCCCAATGATCGTGCCAATTCTTCTTGATTTTGACACGAGTCTTGATCAAGTAATGCCTCCAATTCTGCATCTTCGAAAACTTTCTCTCTTCCACTGCTATGCCGGTCTTCGTCGTCAAAATCACCGTTCTTGAAGCGTTGAAACCACTCAGGACACTTTCACTAATAGCGGCCTCACCATAAGTATTTGAGAGCATTCGAGCCTTAGCCGCAGATTTCTTCATATTGAAGCAGAAAATTAAAAATGACTCCTGCAAATGACGAGAATTTGGCTCGTAAACTGACATTTTCAATCGAGAATAACTTTATGATGCAGATACAAATCGACTAATGTTTCTATGGCGTTATGTTGACAGATGCCCAAGTTTATTATATGACGTCTGTGATGTATTTATTTCGATTACCACTTATGCCACTTACCACTAAAGCCATCTATAGGAAAATGGCGGAAGCAAAGTCATACACCTAATAGGTACGTAGTAACTAGAGAAACTTCAAATAAATTTAAAAAAAAAATTTTTTAAACAAAAAGTGTGACAGGTACAGTAGTTCTTAAAAGTTAAGAAGTTTACTATATTTTTCATATCTTCTAAACTTATAGCCTACGTAGTAAGAAAAACTTTAAATAAATTTTTTAATTTTGAAAACAAGAAGTGTGACAAGTACATAATCTTATATTATATTTTTTATTCCTTATAAACTTATTATAATATTTTTATTTGCTTGCTATTTTAAATTTTAGCGATTGTCATGTTTTTATTAGAGAGTAAAAACAAAAATAATATAATCACATATATCAAACAAAAATATATTAATTATATTTATTATATATATATTAATTCCATTTATATTAATTAACATCTGATTAACATCTTTATTCTGATTAAATTATACCATATTGAAAAAGATCATGTAATTTGAAAAATCACAAGATATTAAAAATAATTTTATCATATGATTTTAATTTTATAGTTATTAAATTTTAAATTTTAAATAAATTAAATAATTAATTAATTAAATGATAGGAATAGATATATAACATCTAATTTTAAAATTTTATACATAAGAACGAAAATACAGTCTATTTACTACATATAGTACTAAATACAATATTATTTGTGCATAAAATTATAAGAAACAAATTTTATCCAAATTATCTATAAATTACCATTTTACCGCAATTTTACTGTAAGTAATTGTAAGATTGAATTTCATGGTATTTTTTGATCTCTAATTAACACAGAAGGTTGGTGTGTATATACTTTAATTATGTCATCTTAATCTATATAGAATAATATCTATATATACATATAACAATTATATACATTATATATATTTTTTTTAATTATAAAAATAATAAGGCTTAATAAATTAAAATAAGTTAAAAGGAAAAAGGGCTACGAGCTTAAAAACAATCAACATAAAATGACCAATATATAAATAGTATAAAAAGTTAAAAAATAAAATAAAACATATCATAAAATTAAAAACGTAAATTATATTTGACAATCAGAAGGTGAACAAAACAAACGTTTCGATCCTTGTTGGATCATTTTCAATGTGAAAAATAAATTAATAATAGAAATGTAACGTAGATAAAACATAAGAAATTAAATTAAATAAAATTCGCATTCGGATGCAATATTAACTATAAAACTCGCTCCAAATTGAGAGGAAATCAAACAAACGATTATAGAACACAAATGTGATCCTTCGAATCATGTGTGTGTATAAGGACGAACATGTTTCTGTTAGCAAGTATAAATTATAATAATAAATTAACGACGAAAGTAAATAAAAATAATAAGAAAAGTACAAATCGAATCGCAAACAATAAAAAGAAAGGTACAAAACAAGTCGCAAGTAATAAGTTAAAATTAAAAGAAAGAGGCAAAAATTATCTTTGATATTATAAGACAAGTACATAAGAAATAATAATGACGATAGAAAAAGAGTAAAATGCCAACATTCATTGTATATGTATAATGAGTTTAGAACAAATAAATTTATAATAAATATCTTACGTGTGTCAAAATGATGTGTTATCGGTTAGGCAATGCGATAGGAATCGAAATTGATCATCTCTCTAGGAAGCTAAGAGATAAAGTACGACATAAAGACAGGAAGATTGAAATGGAAAACTAAAAAGAAAGGGGAACATAAGAAGAAGAGAATAAAGTAGAAGGGAGAGAAATTAGGGAGAGAAGAGATGGATACGAAAAGGAAAGCAGTTAAGAAGGAGAAACAGATTGGATGATCTGTGAGTAATCAGGTAAAGATTCGGTATCATTTTGCCTATTAAGGCCCTATTTCTGTCTTTTAATATGAATCATTTCAGACACCAATCTCTTATTGTAAGAAGATTCGCAGTCCAAAATTGCGAATAAAAATAAAAAATAATAATAAAATTAAATTTAACTATCACGTTTTATGTTCCCACTACTAAATTATATTTATTAGAATAATTGTAAGGAAGACTGAGTTGGCACAGTTTTCATAATTTCGGCATTAGACTTTTTAAACAATAAATTATTATAATTAATATAGGTATGTCAATATAATAGAGAGAACCTTTCTCTACATTTTTATATCATTAATGATTCTATACACTGTATAGTTTCTTTGCAATAAATGAAATGTGGATATGCTGCATTGTAATTAATTGTCCCAATATGTGGAGTAAATTGATACATATCACAATATGAATTGCCTCTACGATAAATCCTATATTAACAAAAACGTAATAGAAAAGTAACGGAAATAAAAATGAGATAGTAGATACGTACTTCTTAATAAAAATTGTATCTTTAACAGTTATTTTGTAATGATTAAATAGTAAAATGTTGTTATAGAAAAATAAGTATATATTATTTTAATTTTATCTTCTTTTGATATAGAAATATTAAATATAAATTTTGTCAGAATTAAATTGTAACTGAATGTTCACATGTGCAGTACAGCGAGTTATCCTAATCTTTTCTTACGATATGAGCCAACTTACCTCATCTCTGCACACATGATCATCTTATTATAATAAATTACCATTGTTACTTAAAATAACGTATTGTTTACTACAAAAAACTTTTCTTTTAACTTATAATACATCACTTATTAGATTTGCTTTTTTAAGCTGAAAACATTAATACGAAATTATGAAATGCTTAAAAATTTTCTTGCCTGCTTTTGAATCAGAATTTTTTCTTTATCTATTGTAATACTTATTTGATTTAAATGAAATTTAAGAAGAAGTATCTATATTGTAAAAGAAATATTTTGCAGTAACTTTTTCATTGTTTCCTTTATTATAAATTTATAAACAGAACGCAATGCCAATTTGTCTGTTATGCCAACGAGCCCCGGATTTTCTACTTATCTTCACTTTACAAAGAGCATTATATTGTGCACATATATGTGTTGCATATATTTCTACTTATCTTCACTTTACAAAGAGCATTATATTGTGCACATATATGTGTTATAATAAAGAAAAGTACTTCGTATGTTAAAAATGAATGCAGTGATAAATAAGAGACAAGACAAAAATAAAATAGTCCTTTAAATAGAAAAGTAGATAAGAAATAGAAATAAACAGAAAAATTATATATATATAAATTATTTTTTACAATGTGTGTATAACGTAAATTAAGAATAGAATCATTATTTGAACTAAATAAAATTTATATGTATATAAAATATATGAACAGATATATAATATAAGATATATGTTTCAGAAACTTAACAATTATATATACGATTTGTATTCTGCACAAACTTCTAACGACCTATGATTTGAAAATGATGAGGACAATATATTGGTACGACGACCAGATTACTCAGACTCAGTAGAGTTTGAACAAGATGATGAATCTTCGGATTCTAATGCAGAATCAAATTGGAAAAATAATTATCCTGATACGGATTCTGATCGTACATCTGAATCATCATTCAGTGATTATCTCGATATTTCCGGCGATGAAAACGAATGTGATGAATTTAGAAGAATTATAGATAATTATGAACATATCCGCAAAAGAAAAAACGAAGAGAGCAGTAATTCACACAGCGATTGGTTGGAGAAAAGCATGTCAGATAAGGAAGAAATAGAAGACGAAGTATCTTGTAATGAAGAAACATCAGATGACGACAGGACGGAAGAGAAATTCCATACATTGTCAATAAATGATGAAGACATGTAGTTATGTAATTTAAAAATTTTTCAAACTAGGAATAAAACAGAAGTGAATTCATGGTGAATTCAGTCAGTCGCACTACACTGGATAATGCATATTAAAGGCTACTTTATTGTATCATAATTAGTTTCTAAGTCGCATCATTAAAAATCGTAAATACCATATCTATTTAATTAAATTACGTGCAAGAGGAAAAGACAACATGGAAGAGAATGCACAGGAGGAAGAGAGAGTGCAAATAATAAGTATAGGACAGTAACAGGTGAGTAACAGGTGAGAAGAGAGAGAACTGCATCTTACAATATATAGATAGGATAAAGGATAGGACAAAAAAGACAATAGGTTATCGAGAGAAGGAATGAAACCGCTTCCCTCTCTAACACGTACCGTCGGCGACACGCTTCCCCTTCCCTCGGACCCAGTATCTGTGATTTCGCCGTACCCACCTGCGCGACAATAGAGCCACCTGCTGGTTGCTGTATCCATAAATTAGAATCGGTGTATATATCCTACTCACATGAAATATACAAATTTGTTCTTTAAGAGATCATTTACAATGTATCCTTTATTTGGAAAAGATTGGTTAGATGCTCGAACGCATAATTTCCAGATTCTAACAAAAGAAAATAGGATTTTTTCCCTATTATATACAATCGTTAGAAGTGGTGTACTAATATTAAAACCGAAGCATAAACCGATATATCTTGGGACTTAACAAAAATAAAAGTTATTTGTGGTTCAAATCATATTTAATAAATGGACAAAAGTCATTTTTTCTACATGTGGATCCAAATATAGTTGATAAATAGCAAAAAGAAAAAAATTAGAATTTGAAGTTGGGAAAAATCATGCTGTAGTATCAATTAGCTATAAATTATTTGATTTTTGAGTGGAAATGACTAATAATGTAACAAAAAGTCATTTGAAGTGTAAAATTGTAGATAAAAATTAAATGAACATATTTTATCTTAATTTTAATTGCTGATGGATAAACTGTAACGTTGAACTTATTCGCTGTTAAAACTTAACTTGCGAACAATTTTCTTGATATCAATACGAGGAAAAAAAAGGAAAATAAACTGAGAAAGACATGAAGGAGGATGTAAAACAACATACTGATAAGAAAATAATATACACATTTTAAGTCTTATTTACTGGTGTGCTATTATATTCTGAGATTAGAAAAAAGATTTTATGATTCAATTTCATTTTATTAGCAGTTTATTAGCAGTTTTATCGACAAGTGCGTCCAAGGAATTATTATATAAAGAACTTGACAAAATAATTTTTTACATAAAAAATGTTTTATTTCACAATGACGAATATAAATATATACTATACATGTATACTCGTACATACATACACATATAAATACATATGTACATATTAGGTGTTGGAATTAATTCGTAGCGTTTTTTAATGAAAGAATGTTATTTATTTCACATGAGCATTAAAAAATACATTAATGAAAGTACTTCCCATTACTTGTAAAACGCTACGAATTAATTCCAACACCTAATACATACGTGATTTTTCGAATATTATATTTTAAGATTTAAAAACGTTACGTACAAGTACAGGGTGGGCCATCTATTGGTACGTTTTTGAATTTCGTCGTATGGCAACACCGAACGAGCTACAGACCCGAAATTTTGACAGTTTATTAGTCATACCGTCCGCGGCACGAAACAACATGTTTTCTCTTGAAGAGCGTTTTGAAATTTTAAAAACTTATTTTCAAAGTCAGTGCTGTGTCGCCGAAACTGTACGAATTTTGAAAAGAAATATGGGTCGTGATAGAGCACCCACCGAAGGAGCTATACGCAAATTGGTGAGGAAAGTTCGTGAGAAAGGGATGTTAGTGGATGACAGAAGTGGTCCCAGAGCTCGGACAGTGCGCACACCCGAGAATATTGAGGCTGTGGCCCAAAGTGTGAGACAATTCCAGCTTTGAAAAACAATATTACGACTGTTTTGAGTGAAATTGGCGCCGAGGTAGTCCAAAATGTCATTAATAATTGGGGTGACCGAATGGCATACTGTAAGGCCAGTAGAGGGAGCCACATGAACGAAATCGTTTTTCATTCTTGACGCGGATACTTTTAGCTTCACAACAAAAAAAAAAATAATAAAAAATATCAATGTATGCTCATTTGATCGCATTTTTAAAAACGTACCAATAGATGGCCCACCCTGTACTACGCAATAGTAGGTTGGTTAGTATTACAGGAAAAACAACACGAAATATTTTTGTCTATCTTACGGTGTTGTACAGCCGGTCATAGGAAGGTTGCAACACTTTTTTTCGATGAGTTTCGGAACTTAGCCGTGCTCATAGAGCGGTTGAACGTAAATGGTAGACGTAATTAGATCTATAAGTAAGAATCAATCACTTGGTGAACAAACTGTATTCCGAAACTTATCGAAAAAAAATGTTATCTTTCTGTGATCAGCTATATAAAAAAAATGGTCACATTAATGCTATTTTCTTACAGCTAATAGACTAAATATAGTGTATATAATAACAAAACCATTATTTAATTATCTGAGAAACAAGAAATTAGCTCTAAAAGATAACTTTTGCAGCACTCATTAAACACGCTGTCAGTAAAAATTGTCCCAACATTCTCTACGATGTAATAATACGCAAAACCGCGGATTATAATTTGTAAAACATCTTCTCATGGACGTACAACGTACACTATCATCTAAAGAGATAAGTGAAAATTAGCTTTGGTTGATACTAGGAGCTGATCGTTAGGACTTTTCCTTATATTTTTGAAACTAGCCATCCCTGCTAAAAAATCCAGTTATCCAGATAAAAAGTATATATGTTCACATCAGGATAGATATGGACAAATCAATCTTTAACTGGCAGAAAATCCATCCAAGTAAAAATAGTAAAATCTAGTTATATAAGCATTTCCATTTCATAGTCGGATTCTCTGATAAAAATGTTGTCTATTGACATCCGCATTTCCAATTACGTTAGAACATGTAAGGAATTTACGATATAAAGTTTATTGGTTTTTATCAGAAAATAACATAATAAATATCCGGTTTATGTAAGTATTTTCATGTTTAAATTAGTGTTGAGTTATTATATTATAGATTTTCCAATAAAAGATTGATCTATGATTGCATGGAAATTTATATTCAATTTAAAATAGACAATAAACGAAATTCTAGAAACCGATACGTATAAGCGTGTATATAAGTACAATGCTGCTAGACATCTGGTGTCATATGCAAATTCCGTATTATTTATACATACTACATGGGCTGAAAAGTCCCGGGATTTTTCAATAGGTGGTGCCACTAGAAAATGAACATGATTCATTTCGAGAGATTCATCTGTCACTAGTTTATGTATGAAGTTTCATGACATTTCGTTCATTCGTTTACAAGCTACAGTCGTTTAAGTGGCGTTACTTTCGCCTTCGTAAAAAAAATGGAAAAACAGGAATATCGCATCTTGATCAAACATTGTTTTTTGATGGGAAAAACTTCTGAACAATCATTGAAATGGTTGCAGAAATGTTATCCCACATCTGCTCCTTCGAGAACAACAGTTTATCGGTGGTTTAGTGAATTTAAAATGGATCGTACAAGCCGAAGACGCACCTCGCTCTGGAAGGCCAAAAGAGGCTACGAATGCGGAAATCGCAAAGCAAGTGCATCGAATCGTTTTGAGTGATCGTAAAGTGAAGTTGCGCGAGTTAACTGAAGCCGTGGGCATCTCAAAAGAACGTGCGGGATACATTTTGCACGATGTTTTGGAGATGAAAAAGCTATCGGCACGATGGGTGCCGCGTTTGCTGACCATCGATCAAAAACAGCAGCGCGTTGATGATTCAACGGTCGGTTTGGCGTTGTTGCAGCGTAATCCAGCGACTTTTTTCGACGTTTTGTGACAATGGATGAAACGTGGATCCATTACCATACGTCTGAATCCAATAGGCAGTCTGCAGAGTGGCTGAAAAGTCACGAAAGCCGACCAAAGTGGCCAAAAGACCAACGCTCGGCCGGGAAGGTTATGGTCTCTGTTTTTTTGGGATGCGCATGGCATAATCTTCATCGATTACCTGCAGAAGGGAAGAACAATTACGGGAGAGTATTATGCAGCGTTATTGGACAAACTGAACGACGAAATAAAGAAAAAAACGGCCCCATATGGCGAAGAAAAAAGTTCTGTACCATTACGATAACGCACCGTCACACACGTCCTTGAAAGCGATGATCAAATTGGACCAATTACGATTCGAATTAGTTGCTCACCCACCGTATTCTCCAGACTTGGCTCCCAGCAACTATTATCTGTTCCCAAACCTCAAGCGGTGGCTCCAGGGAAAGAGATTCACATCGAATGAGGAAGTCATCGCGGAAACCGAGGCGTATTTCGAAGGCTTGGACGTTTCGTACTACAGAAAGGGCATCGAAATGTTGAAAAATCGCTATACCAAGTGTATCGCCCTCGAAGGCAATTATGTTGAGGAATAAATATAACTTTACACAAAAAACGCTTGTTTTCATTAAAAATCCCGGGACTTTTCAGCCCATGTAGTATATACGGTTATATTCAAAAAAAGATCCTTTTTTTACAGCGGATTCAAATTCATTGGTTCACTGGTGATCCATTGTACGCTTTTTTACATTTGTGAGCATGATGAGGATTGGAAATCCTTGACAGGTAGTCTCCGGATTTCATATACATTTCCGTGCATCACTTATATACGGTTATATTTGGAAATCCAAGATTTAATCAATGCTGGGTGATAACTGCCCATCCAGTTTTACTTTTCAAAATTATGTGAATATAATCAAAATCGGAAATCTGCGATTTGTAGCGAGCTGCTTTAATATCCATACATTACTTTTACGCAGTTCTAGTAATTAAATCATGTTAAGTATGTTTTCGAGAATACTTAAAGCATTAGTAGTCGATTGCAAAAGTGTTAATATATATTTTTTATTTTTTTTATATTTCGTTCTTTGTATTTTTTGTGCTTTGATTTTTTATAGTATTACTATATATATTGTGTAATATTTATACAATGAGAACAAAGTTACCGAATTTTTGAAACATTAACTCTTCGGAACAATGTCTTAAGGAGAGTACGTCTTAAGGAGACCTTACGTCGTAATATTAATCGATTTTTAATGAAACTTGTAACGATTGGCATTAATGTCAAGTGTTAATGCGAGCAAAAACGGATACCCAGAAAACGATATCTAAAAGATATCTCTCTTTAAAAATATCTTCAAGACATTTCCAGAAGATATCTAAAAGATGTCTAAAAAATGTCTAAAAAGATTTTATTAAAAATATCTTTGTAGACCTTTTAAAAAATGTCTATTATAGACATCTTAAAGACATCTTAAAAAATATCTTTAAAATGTAATAAAAAATTAAAATGTAAAAAATATTTTTAAATTTGTAATAGATATAATATATTAAAGATATCTAAATGATCTCGCTTGTAAGATATTTATTGGACACATGTCTAATAGATGTCTTTCAGAAATGTCTTAAAAGACATCTTTTAAGAGAGATCATTTAGATATCTTTAATATATATGTGTATTACAAAATATGTATATACAATATATATACAATATATATACATATATATATATATATATATATTGTATATACAATATATATACAATATATATATATATATATATATATATATATATATATTGCAACCGCACTCACGAGCGTGGCGCAACTTCGTCGCACATTCACAGCTAAGATTTTCGTAGGCAATCGGATGACGGGTGGCGTTACGAAACGCGACAGAAACGCGTCTTCACGCGGACTCTTAGGGGCGGCAAACAATCACAAAACAATAGTTGGGCGCCAGGCATGAGCGAGCGTTTATCTTTCTCGCAATTACGCGATATTTCCTTTATGCCATATTCTAATGAGCTGTGAATGTCGACGGGCTCTCAACCGGTAGTTCAGCCTCGGAAATGACAGAAGGGTTCGCAGTCGAGGATAGCGGATCGTTTGGAGAAGCGAATAGGGGCGAGAATAAAGTACACACGAATCAACAATAGCAAAAGTAACAAATATATTAAATAAGTCTTCGACTTGCATTTTCATCTGGCAACACAATCGAGATGATAAGCTCTACTTGAGCGCGATAACGGACTCACGCAAGCCCCGAGGCTTTACGCTAGACGCATCAATCTCGTTAGATTCTCGCGACACGAGCTTACGCCACACAGGGATATTCTCGCGAATTATACAAGACTTCGTCGCCTCGAAAATACTAGGGAATTCGGCAACTATTGTAGCGTGGACACGGCGTGACCTCGTGCGCAGTCACGGGGCCTCGCGCCGCTCAGCTGAGATGCAGAGAAGGCTCGAATATGTGCAAACTTGACACTACGCAGTCTCGATATGACAGAAAACGCACAATTACCAATTGCTATTATAAATTGTCGTTATTGGCTATGACACAGAGGACTGACGCCCTCTTGCAGACATGCAAATCTTACGCTACAGACAGACGCTCGAGACGATACGATATGCGACAATTCTACGGTACGGAACTTCGACGCAACATGTAATCCGCGATAAAAACCGACAACGAATGACGAGGCTGTGGCCTTGGCGGACGCAGTAGGATTATCGGCCGATAAGGACCGTTCCAGGAGGCGACACGCGTACTTGAAATCCCCGAAAATCTACTGCCACGTGCACTCACTATCATACACTCGACAGAATTCCGATAAGATTACGCCTCCCGGACGCAGCGACTTTACAACTGTGACGCTCATCTCACCGTGACTCCCTCGCAGGGAGGGGGTGCTCGTCCGGGTCGACCTTGGAAAGCTCTCGTCTACTTCGCGTCCTCTCACTGCTTTCGCCAAGCGGGCCACAGTTCAAGTGCCGGGCGCTAATCCTCCCGGGGGCAAGGCTCGTTATCCCCGCGAGGGGGGCCTTATCGCGCCTGATTGGCGCGTGGCTCTGCGGCTCCGCTAATCGCGCGAACCGCGTCATGCCCGTGTCGCATGTCCTGGCGCGCGAAATTCAAGAGGTCTTAGGATCCTTTTCGGGCCACCTCGTGGCCTCGAGGTGCCTCTTCGGGGCTCTCGCCGTCCTTGGGACGTAGAGTGGCCACTCCCGTCATGCTATTCCAACTCTCGGTTTGCGCCTGGAAGAGGGTGCGATAGGAAATGCCTTGCGACAACAAAAAGGGCGTAATAATGAATGATATCACCTGCGTGCGACCTGCGAGGTTAGGTGTCGTGCGCGGCGGGTCCGTCGGCAGCGGTCGTCCCTTGACTCCCATTTCTGATCGTTCTTCCTCCTCTTCTCTCCGGTGAAGTGGCGTCATTCTGTCAAGATCACGGGAGTCGCCCACCTCTGTGAGGTCTTCGGTACGGGAATACACAGAAAAGGGAAAACGAAAACGGCAACGCGGAACGCATAAGGTACGTAAACAACGTCGCGGAAAAAAAACGCAGGTGCATCCGCCCCCCAAAATGTGAGAGGATGCCAGACCACACTGTTCGGTCAGGCCATGCGGCCTTTGTGAGGGACGAAAAACATCACGTCACAATATATATATGTATAACATATTGTATTATTTTATTGTTAAAGAAAAAATTTAACACATATAAATTTTATATATAAAAATTTATATATATCCCAGACATAAGAACAGTATATGGTATTTTATACGTGAGCTGATAAAAGCACGCGGAAGAATATAAACGACTGATTTGAATTACGCGGAAGTTTATTAACCGCGAGCTCGTGCGTCGCGGTTTGTTTCTGTTTTCTGATAGCGGACACATCGATGGAGCTCGAGATCAAAGCTGCAGATTATTTTTATCACAGGTAAGCTTTTAATTCTTTAATTAAAATTTTTCAATCGTCAAATCTGTTATATGATATTACCAGATATATCTACTAGATGTTGCATATAATAATTAGATATATATTAGATCTTTTGACAGGTGGCTTCACAACTAATCTGAAACACATATAAAATTTTTATCAGATATATTTAATAAATATAATATATAAATTAGATACAGATATCGTATGCATATTTTAATTTATAGTACATTTATTATTATATATGTGCCCAACTATTTATCATAAAAATTTTATATATGAGTTTAAGGATAGTTAAAGTTTTAATAAAATTTATCCACTTTTGATGATGATATATATCGTTTTCATCAAACTTACAGTTTACATTACATATATATTAGATTTTCAGTACTGGTATTGTATAGCGGAAGGTTGATCATGCTTGCCTAGTCTTATATGGTGTTTATAATCTTGTTCATCGCATGATTCTTTTCCAGCATGATCTTTTGTAACTGGAGCCAACTTGACAACAATTATTCCTAGAAAATTTGTGCAAGAATGCTATGTGGAAACTTTTGACTTCAATTACCTGGAGCTCGCTGTTTGTATGGATAATTCTCCGTCTCAGTGTACAGAAATCAAGATGGAGCCCCTTATTTTAATATATGCTTTGCTTTAAACCTTGCTTTGACACAATTTCTAATGTATGGTATTGGATTGTTAATTGTCGAGTGATAATAGTGTGTCTTCATAATTGTTCTTCTTTCCTAATTCTCGTGAATGTAAACCTCTTAATAAATGTGAAAAATTTTATGACATAACACAGAAAATTAATGGGTCAATAGATATGAAGCTCCGAAGTCACAATCTAAGTGTTAAGTGTAAAGGACCTTGATGTTCTTGTTGCGCTATGTGCAGCGCTATTTTCTCATCGTCCGAGAATTTGTATGTCGTGCCTTGTGGCCTGTCGATCTGCGTTGCTTGCCTTGTGCCTAACACCTGAAATGATTCGGCAGTGCGTAAATAAAGAAGAAATTACCTTAAACATGCTTTAATGTCTCTTGTGCTTTACACTCGCGTCGTACATTATAAAGATAAAATAATAAAACTTGTGCACCATTCGTGCACGTGTTATTTGCGATGAGGTCGCACACGGAATCTTCTATAATAGAAAACCATCTGAGAAGCGCGGCGGTTTACACGCAAGCAGCATCGTTGCGCGCATGCTCTCCCCTTTGGTGGACCCCATCAGCGACGCGACACGTCGTTAACACGCGATCACGCAGCAAAGCCAACGGGCTGGTATCAAGCCCGCTGAGCCACACACACTCTGATAAGCGCCAGACACTAAGTGTCTGCTATATTTTTAAGACAACCATAAAGATGTTTTCTTTTATGTGTAATAAGTTGGCGTACGTATATATGTATTCTTGAATATTGAATAGTACTGTATGTGTGTGTGTGTTTGCGCGCATGTGTGGTATATTGTGTATGCGTGTTGCATGTATTGAATGTTGCGTGTGCGACGTTTTGTTGTGCGTGTGTGCGTGCGTGCGTGTGTGCGTGCGTGTGCGCGAACTTTCGTATGTGTGTTGCGTACTCTGCTAAAAATTTTAAGCATGTCCGTATATGAATTTGAATATACCTGTTCAAATGTGGTTCATTGGAAATCTTATTATATCCAAATTATATCCTCTTATCTACAAATTTCGTTCTATCCGAATTTGCTGTACGGAAATTCGGTTATGTCCTAATATGTATTAGAAACTATAATCCTAGAATTGGGACATAACGGAATTTTCGTGCAAAAATTCGACTTGAATGATCTGGAATTCCAAATATAGTTCGGACAGAACAGGATTTGCAGATAAGAGTTGGCATGGAACATATCTGAAACTCCAAATATTGGGACAATACATAACGAAATTTCCGTACAGCAAATATCAGAACGGAATTTGCAGACAAGAATTGGCATAGAATATACCTGAAACTGCATATGTAATGTGGATATAATAGGATTTCCTGTGCAAAAAATCACATTTGACCGGGTATGTTCAAATTCATATACGGATCTTAGAAATTTTTAACAAGGATAGAATCAAGTTGTGTCCATTTGTTCAAAATGACGAGTATCATAACATCAAAAATTCAATTATTTCGATCGAAAACACTTTTCCGTATGATTTATGTGGAGTTTTTTGTTTCCATAAATATGTTCATGAATGATTTTGTGAAATTAATTAAAAATGATAAAGGGCCTTTTACTTACCAAAAACACTACGAGAAGATCATTAATCTTTATACTAATTAGATATGCCATAGCAAGAAAAACCTGTGATCAATTGAAGATTGTAGGCTTTATTATCTACATGGCGTTCAAGTGCTCTTTAGTGCTCTTGATAATTTTTGAGTGCATCAAGGTAATTGTTTAGAATTTTTCCCTCATCTCCGATTTTGATAAAATCAGGCTCATTCATTGTTACGAGCGAGATGCAACGTAAATCCGCATACAGTCTTGTAGCAGAACGCCATGGCGAACTGTTTGCGAACGTCGTCGCGATGAAGACGGAGTGCAATATGAATAGTGTCTCGAACGCTACAACGAACATCACTGCGTAAAATCACGTACAGACTTGTAACAGAACGTCACGAACGTCATTGCGAACAAAACGTGTGCAGAGTGGACGGTGTCTCAAACGCTGCTGCGAACATCACCGCATAACATCGGACCAATTAACTGAGAGTCGATTTTTCACTATCACATTAAAGAAATGATCGCAATGTTCTTGTTTAGCCGAATACAGACTGCATCAAGAACGCTGCCGCGAACAAGTTGGTGTAGTGAGAACAGTGTAGTTGTCTCGACTGTCTTGAACGTCAGCGCGAACATCAGGCCTTTCTGCCAGGACTACAAGGAATCAATTTTAATCATGGGATAGTATCATGGAAATTATTATAAAATTAATATAAAATCTCTGTATAATCCAATAATTATATATGCAATCACGAAATTATTGTATAATATTAAATAAAATTATATTTTATCAAATGACTTCATATACAATGAAAAGAATTATTTATAATCAGATGAAATTATATGAAATCATGTAATAGACAATATTTCAGCTAGTAGTTACCCCTTCAAATTTTTCATTACCAAACAAATCATCGCAGTATATTGTAGTATAATTTATTTATATAGTATTCTTGAGACTTCCACGGGTGCTTTCTATATAACTGTGTGTTTCGTGGATTTTCTCCGTGTCTAGATCCATTCTTGGAATGCCAACGTTTCGTGAGCCTTGCAGTCCACTTCATCAGGGTGAGAAATAGCCTAATACTGAACTGTTCCTCCAGGCCCTTCCTTTTTTATGCTGCTTATTATGCTACTTATTATGCTGCTTATTGAAGTGGGGATAGGTGGGGAGAGGGGGGGGTGGAAGAAGAGGTGGTGGAATTTGGTTGGTCTTCAATAATGGGAGAATGATCTTCCATATTTTATTTATGTTGTAGCCATTATCTCTATTTAGATTATTAGAGTTTTTGTATCTCTATAGCTTCTCTGTACTTTCTTAGAAAGTATGATGTAATATTGGCTGTCATGATCGCTTTGTCAAATAGTATTTGATATCCTGTTTCGATGTTGTGTTCTGATGCCGACTGCGTAGCATGTTTTAGCCTGACATTACGTTGGTGTTCTTTTATCCGTAAGTTGACCATTCTCCTGATTTCTCCAATGTATACTTGTCCGCAGGAACAAGGTATTTTGTATACTCCTGAGTGGAAATCTTTGATCTTTAGAATTTCTTAAGATTTGTTCTATCTTTTTGGGTGGTTTGAAGATATTTCGGATATTGTGTTTGTTTAATCCTATCCCCAATCCGATCTGTTGTTCCTTTGACATATATGGGAGAATAGATAGGATCCTATCGTCTGATTATGTTATATTTATATATCTTATTCGGTTAGAGATGGTGTTATACAAATAATTACAAATGCGGTCTCGAATTTGAACAAATTTCATAAACTATTTAATAAAAATAGAATACCATACGCGGCGATATTTGTGACAGGTGCGGCCACAGTATATACAGTAGCGCAACACTCTGTCGGCACTTTAATGTTAGTGATGGCCAAAATGTAATACGCATGCATAAAATAAGTAAGTTATCTAACGTTGCCACGATTATCATCTGAACTTCTTTTTCTTTTCATCCTTTTTTCACTCTGTCAAAATTCTTTGCAAAATTCACTAGATTTATTTGCATCGCAATCCAATGAATTCGTTGAAGTGAGTAAATGCTATTTTAGTATTATATATTACATATTAGAGCATGCGACGCGAATAAACCTAGTATTGCAATGAAATAATTTAAGTTTTATAAAAATAAATGTATTGAAAAATAAAGAAAAAATATAGGAATGTTACGTTCAAACCCTTAGAAATTAGGTGAAGGAGACAATGAGGGAGAATGTAGAGGGTATGGAAGGATGGCTAGACTCAATCTCACAGGTATACGCGCAGAGGCGTACACCTGTGAGTCGTACGCACCGATTCCAGAATATGGGTCAACGTTCTGAAGAGACACTATGACACTTGTTTCAAGGGACAATGCGAACGTCGATCCTACTTTTTGGGTCAAGGAACTTAATCCTTTTGACTGAGACTGGAGCTCGTGCGATTTCAGGTTTAGAACAAAAAGGAATACGAATGATAGTTCAAATAAATAGAATCTGGTAATCTTCATTTACAATAATGACATTTATTAATAAAAAAAATTAAAGTTATATAGAATATATATACATACAATTATATATAATATAACAAAAAATTTATCATTATTCGTGTCATTACAATAGATTTGATTTATGGTAAAAGAATTGACATTTAATTATGGAAGTGTGTTTGAGATCGGTAATTCGAAAGAAAAGCAAGCGATTTGGCGTTCTTTGTTCTTTTAAAACAATTCGGTACACGCAAACAGGCACCGGTAACGGACACTCGAAAGTTCTAGAACAATTCAATTCGCGCACGCGAGCGCCGCGCTCCGACGAATACGTCACGCGCTGTCACCAATCCCACGTACGGATTTTCTGTCGCGCATGACTGTTACGTTGAACGTCGTTAGAAAAGAATCCAAAGCGCCAATCAATTTTGTACAACTAATGCCACGTAATAATTACGATTGTGGCAAAATTTTATTGGATTTTTCCCAAGAAGAAAGCCCAGGCCGAAAGCAATAAATGCTTCGATCTCGCCGGCCTCCTTCTTTAGATTTCTTAGATTTCTTAAAGTTCTTAGAGTCAAAAAAGTTCTCAGAGTTCTCAGAGTCATAGTCTCGCTTCCTAAAACCGCCGTGCTAACCGCTTAGTGAAAACCGCTATAAAACGAATCTTTTCGAGAAATGCCGCAAACATCGCCGAGATTTTCCATCACCGCGATTCCAAATACAATTTGGAAAAGGTGACCGCATTTAATATTCTGTTAATCTAATATTTAATTATATTTTCTGAATTTGTAACTGTGCATATTAAAGAAAATTCTTTTGTTAAATTACAAAGAAACGGAGTTCTCTTTACTGTCGCTTATCATATCAACCTTGTGCCGTTTTCTCACTCGAATCTTTCCGCGCGGTGCATTCCCGCACAAAGTGTGTGTGTGTGTGTGTGTATGAGTGTGTATGTGTGTGTGTGTGTGTGTGTGTGTGTGTGTGTGTGTATGAGTGTGAGTGTGTGTGTGAGAAGAAGAAGTAAGGTTATTGGGTATCGGAAGCGAGGAAAGTGGTGCAGGAGCACATCGGGATGAGATGCTTGTATAGGACGATGTAAGGGGTGGGGTTGCCTGAGATGTAGACCGTAATTATTCTATCCCCTTCATTAGAGGGGAAAGAATACAGTCTAAATAGCCGATCCCAGTTGATCGGCACGGGATCCGAATGAGAAGGAGGAGTTGGAAGCTGGTTTAAGAGAGGAGGGAGAGGAAATTCTTCTTCGAGAGGAGGAGGGAGAGGAAATCGTTCCTTGAGAGGAGAAGGGGGAGGGAATCATTCCTCGAGGAGGGAATAATTCAATGTGTGTGTGTTCTTTATGTGTGTATAACTGGATGGAATGGCAGGTCGATTTATCATTTAATTGGTCAGTCCACGAGATCTCGAGTAGATAGATCGGTGGAAGTGTACGAGGCGGCCCGGAAGAGCGCCAAGAGGGCAGTCGCAGTGGCCAGTGACTAGGTGATTCCAATATTAATTGTTGCCCACAATTTTTGTATGCACTTGCGTGAACTGGCGTGAAGTATCACAGATTCTCGTAGCCTGATTTCCGCAATGACCGCAGCTGATCCCAACAATGATTTGATGCACTTGAATACAAATACGCGAACTGGGGTGAACGAGTTTATTAACGCGGACTTACATGGTTTTTCACTGACGTGAACTGTACTATCGTAAACCTAGTTTAACTTTTGTACTGACGCTATTCTTTTGAAAGAAAAGAATCGTGGCGTCTGTAGGACGTAACATCCCCAGACTTAGACAAATGTTGGGATGTGTAAGAACGCAATATTTACAAAAAAGGAGAAGAGAGAGAGAGAGAAAAAAAGGTATCAATTCTTTTCTTTCGACAACTTGATGGGTTTGACTACATAGTAACGTCGGACTCACATTTAAGTGTTACTTCTTACATGCGTCTTTTAGTTTATTAGAAAAGCAGGAAAGAATAGGACGTTTCTAAAATTCGCCTCTTTAGTTCTTTCGTCCTTCCATTTTGCAAATAAATGTCAATATCCTGGTATACATAGTGCGACAAATATGTTCCCGGACAGGGCCTGAAAATCATATTTGAAACAACAATATGCATATTTTTTGGTTTTATTATTCAAAATATTCTCCTCTGGCTTCAATACACTTGTTACAGCGATTCAATAATGATTCAAATGCATGTTCTAGCTCAGTTTGCGGAATTGCCTCTAGTGCCTATGTAGAAGCTGATTGGATGGTCGGAATGTCATCAAAAAAGCATCCTTTCAATTTCAATTTCAATTTTGGGAATAATGAAAAATCGCAGGGGGCCAAATCAGGTAAATACGGTGGATGGTTTAACACAGAGACACGATTTCGAGCCAAACATTAACGGACAATCAATGAAGTGCATTATCATGCAACAAAGACCAATTTTCTGGATCACGATATTCGGGGCGAATATGATGAATTCTGCCCATCAATCGCTTTACAACTTCGAGATAATATGTACCAGTAATTGTTTGGCCAGTTGGAACAAATTCTTTGTGGATAATACCTTTGCTATCAAAGAATGTGATGAGCATTGTTTTGATTTTTGATGGAACTTTTCGTACTTTTTTTGCTTGTGGTGAATTTTTTGACTTTCATTCCGCACTTTGATGTTTAGTTTCTGGATCATATTGAAAGCACCATGTTTCATCACCCGTAACAATTGATTTTAGGAAGTTTGGATTATTTTCTGCGGCTGCAACGATGTCTCTGGAATAATTGATTCTCGTTGATTTTTGATCGCTTCTTAATGTGTGTGGAACAAACTTCGCACAAACCTTCGTTTTACTCAAATATTCATGTAATATGGTTCGAATCGTTTCTCTACTGATATTTAAAGCCTCCTTCATCATTTTTAGTGATGCATTGCGATCGTTTGCAACAAAATCACGTACTTTTTCGATCATTTCGGGTGTTCGAACCAAAATTGGCCGTCCTGATTTTTTTTCATCTTCAAGGGTCTCTCTGCCTTCCAAAAAACGCTTATGCCACTCAAAAACAGCTGTACGACCTAAACATTGACTGTCGTAAACTTGTTACATCGATCGGAATGTTTCTGATGCACTTTTACCAAGTTTTGCGTTAAATTTAATCACTACTCTTTGTTCCATATTAAAATTTCTACCTCGATCAAAATCTTGTTTAACATGAACTGTATCATATCTTCGTTATATGTTAACCAAAATGAATGAAACTTTGACAGATAGCAAAATGTTCAACCTTTAAAATGTTTGAATGCACAGATGTCGCTACTGGTTACTGAGATGTGGTTCGTGTCCGGGAACATATTTGTCGCACTGTGTACATATACGCGTATTACGTATAAAGGGAATTAGCATTTTGATATCTGTTCGTAAATTTGTAACTTACTTCATTAAGAAGAAGGAAAGAAAAATAGGGTTCCTTTTAGAATTCTTTCGTGCTCCTTGTTATGCCTACTTACAATAATGCAATTAAAGTACTCATTGAAAAATATTCTTGCGCATATAATTTAATTAACGCTGAAATTTGCCAATTTTCGCTGGAAAATTTGTATAACTCTATACATATATATATCTATTGTTAAGAATGATTACCTGAAAGTCGTCAACCCCCTCCAAAAAAAAGATTTATTGCATCGGCCTGTGCAATGATCAAAGATACTCTCCATCTCCGGTCTAAAGTGTCGATGTACCGAAATTTTTTGATGCGGCTTCGACACTCATTCCTCCGCGGCTTGACATTTATTGTTGTTTCACCGCAGGTCGAACAGTTTTTGCAATCGTCCACAAACTCTCTATGGACGAAACAAGGGCCGTGTAGCATCCTTTATTTGAGATTTCTGCGTGACAATAATCGCAGATTTTTATCGAGATACTTTAGCAGACCCAGTGTCCCTTCAGTGACATAACGCATCGGGGTTTCGGTCAAATATCGAAACTATCAACTTAATCTTTCCATTTAATTGGACAAAAATCTTTATACGATCTAGTAATCTGGAGATAGTGCACTGGCAAGTTATACTGTGATTGACGATCAGATAAAATTCTTTTAAGAGAGAAGAGGAAAGCAGGACAATTTGTCTAAGAATAAAGAAAAGATTATTCTTAATTAATCTTACGCCAGCAAGAATCAATTATATAAATCTTTTGTTAGTTTTTCCCAATATAGTGTGGTTCTAAAATTTTTTTTTCTACCCCAAAAACTTCCCTTATTATAATATATATATATATATATATATATATATATATATATATATATGCATATATATATACGAGGTCTTCTTCAAAAAGTATCGCGAATTTTGAATTTCCGCGGGTTACGTATATTTCGATTTTCGATTTTTTTGTGGCGTTATGTTGGTACTCATGTCTCTTACTTATGCCGACAAGTTCGTCCATTTTGAATGTTCAATTAATTTTTGACAGCTGCTTTGCTTGCACGTGTTTTGGTTCGTCTTCGATTTTTGCCTATTCCAAAAAATGGATCAAAGAATCTGTATCAAATTTTGTGTGAAAAACAAAATTAAGTTAAGCGCGGAAGCATTCCGAATGTTGACTGTGGCATATGGTGAAACTACCTTGGACCGAAGCAACGTTTATCGGTGGTACAAAATGTTCTCAGAGGGCCGAGAAGATCTGAACGACGAAGCGTGCCGGACGCCCGAGCACGTCAACAGACAAAAACATTGATGAAGTGAAGAAAATAGTATTGGCCAATCGTCGAATCACCGTTAGAGAAGTTGCTGAGGACCTAAACATATCGATTGGCTCATGCCATTCGATTTTTACCAATGATTTGGGCATAAGACGGGTCGCCGCGAAATTGGGTTTTGCACCATGATAACGCCCCTGTTCACAAATCGTTGCTTGTGCGCGAATTTTTGGCCAAAAACAACACACTAATGATGCCGCAGCCACCGTATTCCCCAGATCTGGCCCCCTGTGACTTTTTCTTGTTCCCGAAACTGAAGAGGCCCATGAAAGGACGACGCTACTCTACGATTGAGGAGATAAAGACGGCATTGAAGGAGGAGCTGAACAAGATCACAAAAAATGATTCTTTGAAGTGCTTCGAGGATTAGAAAAAACGTTAGCACAAGTGTATAATATCTGATAGGGATTACTTTGAAGGGGACAAAATAGATATCCATGAATAAATAAATAATTTTTGAAAAAACACAAAATTCGCGATAGTTTTTGAACAGACCTCGTATATATATAAAACCTTCATAATATATATATATATATATATATATATATATATAATGAATATATATATATACATAATATATATATTTATCACTATTTATTTTTATTATTATTTTATTATTATTTATTTCTTCTAATTTTTTTTGTTATTATTTTTCTCTTTTTGTGTGTGTGTATATTATTATTATATATATACATATATATATATATTTATATATATATATATTCTTATTATTATATAGAAGGGTACGTGCCCGCTCTCACTTATTATGTTGGGCATAATCTAATGTAATCAATGTTTCCTTTAAATCGATTTGATGGTACTCGCGAGCATCAGCTCCGCTACGTATTTCTAGTTTAATTAGCGCGGATTCGTTTTTTATGGTCCCCAAAATGGACATCCGCCCCTCTTGTTGATTTATGAGGAATCCCTTGATCAAGTCCCTTGCCTTCCTTGGCCAAGAAGGGCCAAGCCGAAAAAGGGAGAGGTGTGAGTCAATCCACAGGGAATCCCTTGACATTTTAGTTGGCAGAATCTGTCCTCCAGAATGTGGACCTCGAATAGTCGGCGCTCCACGTTACGGCCCCAGTCTCGTAGAGAGATCGCGACCGTTTCGTCTCCGTTGACGTCTGTTATAATTCCGCGTTGCTATCCTCAGTTTTCAGTGGCCACGACTTCTCCGACAACGACGTGATCGGGACGACAGCGCAGCATGTGCCCCTTTCGTGTTCCTCCGGGTTAGTTCCTCAAGCAAGTCTTGGAAGTCTTCGCTGCCGGTCTTCAATTGGACTTAGAATATCGTAGGTGAGTCCACTTTCACTGCCATCGAACTCCACGCCAATAGTTTGATATTAATGCATTCGATTTCCATATCGTCTATAAGACAGTTACCGTGGTATTTAAAATGCCTGCATGGCACTGCATGCTATCTTATTTATCCATATATACAATATTATAATTTTAATTATGTGCGAGAGCGCACCGCGCGGAAAGATTCGAGTGAGAGAACGGCACAAGGTAATGTGATGCACGACAGTGAAGAGAACTCCGTTTCATTTAATTTAACAAAGGAATTTTCTTTAATATAATCAGTTACAGAGTCAAAAAATATAATTAATTAAATATTAGATTAACAAAATATCAAATGCAGCCACCGTTTCCAAAATTGTATTCGGAATCGCGGTGATGGAAAATCTCGGCGATTTTCTCGGAAAGATTCGTTTTATCGCGATTTCACTAAGCGGTTAGCACGGCGATTTCACGAAGCGGTATAGTAGCGAGACTATGATTCTAAGAACTCGAAGAACTTTTAGAAGTAAGAACTCTAAGAAGTCTAAGAACTCTAAGCGGTGTAGACGGTATAAGCGGTGTAAACTATCTAAGCAATCTGCGCAATCTGCTCTGAGAACCGGCGAGATCGAAGCATTTATTACTTCCGGTCCGGGCTTTCTTCTTGGGAGAAATCCAATTAAATTTTGCCACAATCGTAATTATCACGTGGCATTGGTTGTACAAAATTGATTGGCGCATTCGATTCTTATCTAGCGACGTTCAACAGTCATGCGCGACAGAAAATCCGTACGCGGGATTGGTGACAGCGCGTGACGTATTCGTCGGAGCGCGGCGCTCGCGTGCGCGAATTGAATTGTTCTAGAACTTTCGATGGTCCGTTGCCGGTGCCTGTTTGCGTGTACCGAATTGTTTTGAAAAGACTACAGAACAATGAATCTCTGACTTTGATGAGGCTTAAAGTCAGGCTCGAGATGAAATCACGAGCTCGCCTTGTGCGTGCGTTCAATAACAATTACTGTCGGTCGACCGAAGGAATTCTTACTTTTTTTTTGAATTACCGATCTCAAACAAATTATATTAATAATCGTCATAATAATTAATATGAGATTTATTGTATTGGTGACATCCTTTTACTTATTCCATATTGATTATTGGCACTGTCATTGTTCATTTAATTTTTTTTCAATATTTGATTTAAGACAGAAATTATGAAGGTTAGAAAAAGAAACTGCATTATAAAGTAGAAGGTTAGAAAAAGAAGATGCATTATAAAGTATGTCGGACAAGAAAGGATTGAGTATGCCAACTTCTCGACACGGGATATGTTTCGCGTTTCACAGTTGGTAGCTGTTGTCACTTACGCGACATCCATAGATAGTGACGGCAGAGATTTAGAGAGAGACACCGTCTAACTGCACACACCATGTTATCCCTACCACCTAAGTATAAAATGCCTCTTTTTACGAAGGGGAGAGAGAGAGAGAGAAAGAGAGAGAGAGAGAGAGAGAATGCCCTAGAAAGATATACGCAGAGGTCGGATACTTGGAACATGTATGGACTATGTTCTAAAGCATTTCTTATATATATATTTTTACTAATAATTTCATTTTCCATTTATAAAATATAAAATTATAATATGATATTATATATACTTTCTTATTTTTTCTTACAGTAATATTGAAGTATAAAATTGTGAATTGCCGAAAAATAGTTATAAATGGAAATTATAAACAAATTTTTTCTCAAAAAGTCAATTATCATGAATATCAATTAAAAGATATATTAATTTCAAATTTTGGGCAAATATTTGTAGATATCACGATGACTAACAATAGGAAGAAATAGAAACGATACATAGAGGAGATTGGGATAAATTGGACCTATTTGCAGTTTTTGCTTTCTATAAGGCGTAAATAAAGTCCGATCGTAAAACCGAAGATGCCATTTGCAAAATTATTTAATTCCCTTCATTTTTGCTTGAGACTTTTGACGTATCCCTCATCTGTATTGAAAACGTAAAAAACGCTTTGATAAATTTTTTCAATAGGGGATACCTAAGCAGGGGGAGAGATGGAAGAGTCGCTTCTAATACCTGATAAACAAAGTCAATAGTAGTATCAAAATGTATATACTACCTTGAAATAACTCTGATTCTATATATAATGTGTATGTACATACACTATTCATCATATACAAAGTGTCATAGAAAATAATGAAATTTTGAAAATGAATTTTATGTAACTATCTCGAAAACTATAAGAGACCGCCGATTAATTTATAAGGAAAAGTTGATCAGTACCTTTACCTTTATAACATATGTCAAGGTCAAGGTCAAAGTCATCGAAGATTATTTATCCCTTAATGTAAAAGTTTACCGAATTTTAAAATATTTTAATGTATTTTTGTTAGTATTAAATAAAAACGAGCAATTTGATAATCAAAGATAAAAATTTCATTCAGAAAAGGAAATTACTGACAGTTTATATTTTTTATTAGAATTGAAATCAATAAAACTCAATTAATCTGAGTCTGATGACTCATGATATTGTAGTGATTTAATTCCTTGGACCAGATCTGATCAGCCGATCAGTAGTACTACAATCAGACTTATAAGTTATCTTTTGTACTGTCCGATTTGGACACGGATCCTTTCGAACTTTGGACAAATTTTACAATAAATTGCAAAAGTGATTAAAAAACGCTTGTTATTTTTTATACACCCTTATGAATTATACATCCTTTAATTGTCTTAAATCAATTTCAAGTTTTTAACCTTTTAAATAATGATTTACAAGGATATTTTTTTTTTAATTTTCACACGACGACTGAAAATACACATTTGCGTCTATTCTATGAATGTCATGACAAAGAACTGTCAAACTTATATCACATGTTAGTAGATATATTATAGCGATTCTAAGCCAAGTCCAAGGGAGCGCGGGGCGCGAAGGGTACTCGTAGGTGCAGAGGAGAAGGCAGCGGGGAAGGTCCCCGATCACTGGTATCGCATAAACATAATACTCCGGTCGATGAATTATATAAATGATACGCATGATGGGATTTCGCTATGCGTTCCGTATTTTTTTCGTCACCCGTCGCTCGCCGCTCGCCGCTCGCCGTCCCCTCCACCGCCCGCCGCCCTCCTCAAAATGCGTAGGTAACAAGGGTTCGCATATTAGAAAAAGATAGAGTGCGCCGATAATAAAGATGTCGGAATGTGTAACATGATATCGAAAAAAGGACGGAAGAAATGAATCAATAGAGTAAAAATACGATATCATTTCTTTTATTATGTAGTTTTTACAATACATTGTTTTTTACTAGCGAGACAAAGAATAGGATGGGGAATAAAGAAAGTACATATGTAGTGATCCAAACAAAATTTTTTTGTTCACATCTTTATTACATTGATTTTTTTCTCATTTTTATAAAATTTTTTTCGCAATCGGCAGTGTTCAAATATGATCGGTGGCTTGGATATTACTAGCAGCGCTTTCTGGGAAAAAGGGAACAAAAAACTTTTTTTATTACTATTCGCTTTTTTCAGCAGAAAATAAAATGCATTAACACTAGTCACTCTAAATGCGATACCTTATGGCTTATATTTTGATGGCAATGATGATGATGATGAGGAACACGTTGGCTTTGATGCTTTTTCTCCAGAACATTCTCAATATCTCGCTTTTTCCCTCGATGGTGGTGAACTTGACGAACCTGGTGACAAGGGACCCTTTGCGCTCGATTTTCGATGTATATATTCTTTTACTCGATCCATGTCTCATCGCTCGTAATCAAATTAATTTACGATTGAATGAAAAAAGCTTTATATACAGTTTATATACACTATCAGATTGGTGTCGCGATGCGTTAAAAGAAGCACCGATTTCAGCTGCTAAACAAAACATAACTCTTCTACAGTAAAGTGGTACTCCAGTAAAAAGTATAAAATTACACTGCCCTTAAATTTCTTTGAAGAATTGTCGATAACTTTTTTTCTGAGAAGTGATATATCGCGACACGTTAAGAGAAGTATTGATACTATTTATATAAATATACCAATGAGGTGTGGAAAATATGAACTAGAATCGCTCGCGATGGTGCCTTATCTTTTAAAGAAAGTGTGGCCCAATAGGCAAAAAGACAAAGAAGTCAAATGAAATATATAATGGGTTATAAGCGCTTAGTTCCATAGTTGGTGTCCTGAAAGACGAACGTATCGATCTCAATAAGAATAATGGAAAAATGGCTAACCATCGTGTGAACGTTGAGAACATAGCCAACGTAGTCGAATATATTAGAAATATAGATCCGGAACAGTTCGCGAATATTAGAGATAAGGATATCGCTAGTAGAGTTCTTACGCAATCGAGAAATAGGTATACGCAATAAGAAACAGGGAGTCGTTATCAATGACGATAATGATGACGAAATGGAATATTGGCGAGTAGGAGCAGAATGACGGAACATTGACTTCGAAGAGAGATTTTAGTACAAAGATGGCGGTTTAATAAAGGAACAGTGTTATCGGTCAATAAAAAGTGAGAAGAAGGTTCGATATAGCTGCAGGTGCATTAAGAATTTCACGGATAGTGAGAAGTGCGTCGAAGTCTGCTGATAATTGACCAGTTAATGATGCCATATTATGATTGCGAGGAGAATCCTACTTAAAAACTGTTTTATGACGACTGCGATGATTTTATGTGCATGCGTAAGTGTGAAAAGTGTATGCTCGCCTGGAAACACAATACCGAGTTAGTAAAACACTATGACATTTTAGATGTAAAGCGTGCTGTAACATGTGTGAACGAGTCACGTGCAAGTGCTTCATGTAAGAGTGTGACATGATCTAAAGACTGTGAAAAAAACATCGAAAATCACGAGCGAGTGGAACGCTAACTGCTGGAGCAATGCGGCCAGGTCGCTACTCTGGTGGAGTGTTTCTGCAACGATACGACGAGTGCATCGAGCGGCTCGAAGAACTTTGTCGTGCCAAGCGTTCGTGCCTCGCCGTTAAACATAAACAATCCGCGAGGACAATTGGATCGCGTGACTCGCGGGTAGATACAATTGGAGCGACGTTTCGTACACGATGGTGACGGGTACGCGAGTGGCGAGTACGCGAATGATGACGAAAGATCTCTCGTCTGGCAAGAGATCGACGCCGCGTTCGATAATCGTGTTCTGACGGTCGATGTTCTAACCGGTCGACGCTCGGCTCCTTAAGAGTCGTAGGAGGAAGCGAAGTGCCTCCCAATTTGCATCGGTCCTTCCTTCCTTGCGGTCCGGAGCCTGGACACGATCAAATCGGTCTAAAAATTCGATTCCTGTTGCGTTCCCCCCTCAACTCCTTGTGTGCGGAGCTTGGACGTAACATAATTATTGAAATATGAGTGCTGATTTTTTTTCACTAAAATCAGTGTTACAATTATTATAAATACAATAAATTATTTTTTTATTAGGTTAAAGAATAAAAAAAAAGG
Organism: Acromyrmex echinatior; assembly: GCF_024713525.1. Lineage (NCBI taxonomy): Eukaryota > Metazoa > Arthropoda > Insecta > Hymenoptera > Formicidae > Acromyrmex > Acromyrmex echinatior. Next base: position 69,469 of record NW_028259057.1, read on the forward strand.
ATCGAAAATAACAGTTATTTCTAGTAAGCAATATCATAACGTTATCCACATGTAGCCCATTATATTATTTTAACTGTAATCATTGGATTATTAATAAACATAATATTATTGTAAAACATAAATTTATTTTTTTTTCTTAAAGTATTTTAATTTTTCCTGTCTCAAAATAATAATTTTCTATTCTATACTACTAAATTTAAATGTGCGTGATACATTTTTCATCTCGCTTTTAAAAACAGAAGGGCGATTGAATATGATTGATTTATAATCTAAAATATCATTAAAAAGTATGACATAAGAAAGTTGAAGCTATGCTAATTATTGCAATGAGTATAAGGAACATAGATATACCGAGAAAAAATTTACTAAATTTTTATAAATTTTTCTCTGAATAATCCTAGCGAAATATTTACTAAATATAAACATATATTTATTAGATACAAGAATCATTAATTTAATTCAATTATCATTTTTTATCTAAATATTTATTTACCGTAAATATTCCTCTACGATAATATTCAAATAAATATTTATTATTAAAATTTAATATCTGTTTCCTCAGTGCATACAATAAATCTTACCGTCATAAATGAAGGTAGAGACAAATTAAATTTTCCAATCGCCGCAATTTTACATTCTAAGTTATTAGATATTATCAATAATATAAATATACGTTTCAATGATGGTCCTAATTGATACCAGCCTTCATCAAATGCTTTATCTGTTATTTTGGTACTCTATAATTAGTATAAAGCATAAAAAATGACAGAGATTATAATTATAGATTATCTTTTTTTACTTAATCTTACCAATATTTGTAATTTATGTATCCCTTCATGACATGATGGAAGAGATTGACATAATGTGTTCAGTTTGAGCAAATTATGCCCCTTTTACAAGTCGAAATAGCGTTTATTGACCCAGACCTGCCAACTGTAAAGAAATAAATGATGTTACTGCGACTGATTTCTCTATGCATCTTTATCAGATCTCACTACATGTCCTTTTCTCTCTTCGTTTCGAAGTATGAAGCAACATCAATTGTCAAGCAAGTGTTAAACGTGATTTCGTATGTATTACGAAATAATTCGAAATGGAATTCCTATTGGAATTATTCAATTATGCCCTAGTCTCGTCCGGATGGATAAACTATGTGCTTCCATGTTCGTATTATCAACAGAGTTCACAGCTCTTGCTTGTAACTAAAAATGGCGCGTGCATCTCTTTCCGTGACTTCCTTGTGTGCCATCACATCTCCTCTCATTGTGTTTTCTGTTCGTATATGAGTAACAGTTTTTTCTTCAATAACTTTTTCCTGTCAATTTCTAAAGATTTAACATGCCAAAACATGATAGGCGTTACTTACCAAGCCTTTCGAGAAAGTGAAAACACAATCGAAGGGAATCGCACGAGAAATCTCGTACTGATTCGCAATCGTTACATAATCTTCTTAAGGGAGAGAGATCGCCGCACAGAGTTTTGAGAGACTCGTCTCTATCCCATCATATCCGGTAGGATTAGAAGAAGCTTTGTGACTTTTTAGATTTTCTTAAACGATGTGAGGCTTGACGCCTGGGAGGCGCCGGCGGATCTTAGCAGATCTGCAAGTCTACTTCCATTCGAAGAAGCTGCGGCATTCTCGGATGAGCCCGGCGAGGCATCCGTTACGCATATTAGGCAAACAGACGGTCCTTTTCGATCGTGACGGCGAACCTGGTATCTCCCATTTGTCAGGATCTGTTCTTTTCTCAAGGAAAATCAGAACAATAGACATAACAGACTGCTCGTGCCTACTATCACACTTCTTTTTTCCTGGCAGGTGCCTGTCCACTTCCACATATTATCCAGACTGACAACATCTCTATTGATTCTCCAGTGGTGTTAAATCTTTAGGAGAATGATAGGACGGTGAAATAACGGGACAGGATGATTTTACTCTAGAGCTGTTCGGCGAGCAAATACAAACACCTGCAGTGATGTCTTGGCCACCGATCATTCTCAATATCGCCAAGACAGAAGTACGCATTCAGACCTCAAAGATACTTTTAAGAATATCCTCCTTATCTTACGAGAAAGGATCTAGTTTTTCTTAATCCTCCGAAAGTCGATAAGGAGATCTACCCAATGAGTGTCATTACCAGAGATAATCATCAGATGCAATCCCAGGTCCAATTGGATGCATCAATAAATGGCTTGGGGATGTCAGAGCATGCAGAATTGAAATGTGCGTGCATCTATCATCAGTGGGCAAGACTCACTAAAATCGTTGAGGGCTTTCGCCTATTGACAGATCTACATTTTCGCTTTTCTCAAGCGAGACAAGTGTTTATTAGCCCTTCGTTCAATTTTCTAGGAAAATCGGCATCACGTAGCACCAATTAACGATTGTCTCTTCGGCAATAATTTTGCAGAGGAAATTAATGCGGCACATTAAAAAGTAAAAAGGCCATTAAAAAAGTAACTAAGAAAGTAAAATAGCTAAGAAGATGCCGCAATTATCTGGTCAACAGTCGAAACCGGCGAAACTCAACGTTTCAATTGAACTATCAACCCCTTTGGGAACCTCAAAGAAAACAAATAAATTCCGAGGCTCCTCGTCACAAGACTCCTGCGATTCATCAATCGAGGAAGGGTTCCCATTACTTGAGTCGCAGCAGAAGAATATTGTCCCGATCCAGAATCCAGAGGCCGGTCCCGCCACTAGAAACTGTCACATCAGCGGGTCGCTTAGTCCATTTTGCGGATCAGTGGAGGAGAATATCATTCGATTCTAAAGTACTTGAAATAATGAGCGATTATAGAATCCATTTTGCAATAACGCCCTCTCACTCTTACCTAAGAGAACCGATTTTCTCTACGGAAGGTACTGAAAATTGTGACGGAGAAGTTAATCACCTATGTCGAGAGAGAGAGCTATAATTCTTGTTGTATAATCCAATTTGCAGATCAATTTTCATCTTTCTTTTTTTTAGTCAAAAAATATCAAGAGGATTACGATTTATTTTAAATCTCAAAAATTTGAATTTATATATTTAATTTTTAGCAACTTGTTCTGCTTTGAATAGACTTAAAATCTATCACCGAATGATCCACTAATAATGCCCTGTATCTAAATCCTTCTAAATCATTCTTACTAATTGTCGATTCCTCATTATTGTTATCCCGTATTCAGTCCTTTGATATTTCTCTTCCAATTCCTCGCTCCTCCTCTATTAAGATTCTTGGTGTCCATGTTGACTCTTCATGGTCATTCCAATCACACGTGGCCGTCAAGTGTCGGACTGGTTATGTTCGTTTACGTCTTCTTTATTCTCTTCGCCGCATCCTTTTTTGCTCTCAAAAATTTCTCACTTCTTAATTATTTGTTATTTCTCTATTTGATTATACTGATGTCGTCTACGTTTCTGCTTTTAACCAACATCTGCTAAATCGTGTACAGCGTATCCAAAATTCTTGTCTCCGCTTCTCCTATTGTATTCGTAAATACGACCACATATCTCCGTATCAGAGATATGGCTTAAAATTTGGCAACGTTTTATTCTCCACCTGTGCCGTCTTGTATTGTATTTTCTCTCTTTCTCTCGAATACTCTTCTATCCTCCTTTCGTTCTCGCGTTTCATTGCGTCACTCACAGTATTCAAACGAGACTGATGTAATTGGTATATTTGGGAGTGTATGTATGTGTGTGAGGGTATGTATGTGTGTGTATGTATGTAGGTGTATATGTATGTGTATGTTTTCAACTATTAGTTTACCTCTTTTGTTGTCTTATTCTGGTTTTGTTACTGATAGACTTTGTAACAGCAATTTTGCTGACGCCTAACCATTTGCTACTATTGTCCATTGCATTTATGTTTATGTTAACTGTAGTCTACTGTATCATACTTTATGTCTATTACTCTGTTAATATGTAGTCTCTGTTGACATGTAGTCTTTTTCTTATAGCTTTGTAATAAATTAAACTTAATATAAATTTAAAATTTAAATTTATATCCTTCCTCCCCTCCCTCTTAAAAATGGAAGACTGGCACTCTGTGATAAGGCTTATGACGCCAAATTGCTATATGATCTCATTGGATTTCAAAGACTCTTACTTTCTAGTTCTTGTGCACTCTTTGCACAGAAAGTTTCTCCGCTTTCAATGGGAAAACGTTATTTGAATTGATGTGCTTGCCCTTTGGTTTGACCACAGTGCCATCTTCACCAAACTCATGCGCCCGATTATTAAAATATTAAGAGAAAAGGACTTCTAATCCGTTATTTATTTAGATAATCATCTGATTCTAGGCACAACAAAGAAAGAATGCCAGGAGAATGTGATTGCACCATTAAGCTTGCTTGCAGAACTTAGTTTTCTAGTTAACTATTCTAAATCATAGATTGTGCCTTTGAAATGTAAATATCTGGGCTTCATTTTTAATTCAGTCAAGCAATCGGTGATCATCCCGCTAAAAGATGTAAACTCTTAGCCTTAATGCGGGATATGTTGCAAAGGTCACAATGCTTGATTAGAACATTTGCAGGCATGATAGGATCCCTGATTGTGATTTGTCCAGCGGTTCAATACAGAATTATATGTAAAAAGATTCGTAAGGGAAAAGTTCCTAGCTCTCGAAACCAATGCAGGCAATTATAACGCGCGGATGTTGCTCCATATTTGAGGGACGATTTGGAATGGTAGATCAATGTATTTTCTAATGATAATCAAGTGAATGTAATTCGCCCAAATTCCTATACAAAATCTTTTCCGACGTGTCTCTGACAGAATGAGAAAACATATATTTCCTGGCTCCCCGACCCAGATTTTCGGACAATTGATGCCTTTATATTACCTTGGCAACAGCTTCGTTTTTATGCTTTCCTCCCGTTTATCTTAAAGTTTATCCGAAAGTTCTGCGTAAAATTATAGACAAGTACGTCGTAGCAGTCATGCTTGTGCCTTGGCGGCCCGCACAATCCTGATTCCCCTTGTATCTTCGCTTGCTAATTTTCAACCCTCACTCATTATTGCCATCATCTCATTCTTTGTTATTGTTTCCTCTCAGGATTCCATATCCAGAATGGAAAAACTTTTCCCTAGTGGTAGAGAAATTATCAGGGAGCCTTTCCAATCGCAGGCAGTTCCTTCAGCAGCACTGGACCATCACTGTCACCAGCTACGATAAAACAATACTGTCGTCCACTGCGTTCTTGGTGGATGTTTTGTTAGGATCAACAGATCCCTCCTTTCTCACTTAGAATTGACCGGGTTCTCTTTTTTCTGATTCAGAAGTTTCAAAACATTGGCTCCTACTCACCTCTAGACACCATACGTTTTGCAATCTCGCTTATTTCTGAAAACTCAATTAGTAATCATCCCCTTATCAAACGGTTCTGTAAGGGCGTCAGCATTTTTAAACCACAATATGAATTCATTTGGGATCCACCTGTGATTGCGGAACTGGCAAAACTCTACGCACGATTTATTACCACTAGATATTTTAACTAGGAAATTAATTTTGCTAGTCTTAGGATCAGGTCAACGCGCTCAAACGCTCGCAGCCATCAGGATTTAACATATTGTGTACTCTCTAAAGATAAACTTTTTATTAAAATCCCAGATCACATTAAAATATCCGCCCTGTACGCAGTCGTTACTTATCTTCTCGTGATTTATCGATTATCCGGAGCTTTATATCGTGTCCATCTCAGAGTTATATTTGAATACCACTAAGAATCTAGCCAAATATGTGATTCTCTATTTATCGCCTACATAAACCAGTAGGTGTCCAAATAATAAGTCATTAGATCTTCAAAGGCCTGCAGGAATGCAGAGTAGTGATGTATTCTCATCACATAGTACTTGTCACGCCGTTACATCATTAGTTACTCTACTTAAGGAGTTAATACAGAATTCATTAAGCGCGCGGCAAGTTGGTCTGGAAACTCTCAAACCTTTGCGAGGTATTATAACCGTTCTACAATAAACCCAGAGGAATTTGACAATGTCGTTTTACGAACTTAAAAATCAGAATCTATCCGTTTTTCCTTTTGTTTATAGGGACTAATTCACATCTATATTCAAGAAATTCTTTTTTCGTTTCGTATACTCGTTCTTAGTTTTTTAGTTTTTAGTAATCTTATTACAGCACATTTGTAATGTTTGTACTAAAAAAAAAATCCCAGACAATAATGTCATATCTTAGAGTTAGAGAGAATTCTTAAGCTATTCTTAAACTAATTAGATGGAGAGTCTGTCACCTATTATTCTTTGTGTTATGTCAAATAAAATATGTTTTTAGACTTATAATGATGAATCGTGTTTTAAACATCTACATAGTTTATCCATACGGACGAGACTAGAGCTTAATTTTAAGATTAAATGAACTTGTCAAGTAAAGTTCAATCTTAATTATGCCTGTATCTCGTCCGGATGGATCATCCTCACCCAAAGCACCTCAGACTTTTTCTTTCTCCCGCTTCAAGAAGTTTCAATAGACGATTTATCTTCCCTCTCTAAATACAATACGACGGCGCGCAAAGAGGTCACGGGAAGAGACGCGATCGCCATTTTTACAAGTGGGAGTTGTGAACTGTGTTGGTAACACGGACATGCAACCATTACTACAAAGTTTATCCATTCGGACGAGAAACAAGAATAATTAAAATCGAACTTCACTTGGCAAATTTGTTTAATCTTAAAATTATTCCTTAGATTTCCATTGTATTTTGTAAGAAAAACGGAATACTTCCATAAGTGTTGTGAGAATTCCGCCGAGCTATATTGGTAAAAGTATTGTTGGTACAAATTGTACTTATTTATTTATTTATATTCATGTATTGATTTGTTCATTTACCTGGGAAAAAATGTTTGTTTATATAATTATTAGGTGTTGGAATTAATTCGTAGCGTTTTTTAATGAAAGAATGTTATTTATTTCACATGAGCATTAAAAAATACATTAATGAAAGTACTTCCCATCACTTGTAAAACGCTACGAATTAATTCCAACACCTAATATATATACATATATTAATATCATAATAATTATAGATAAAATGTGTCCATATATATATATATATATATATATATATATATATATATATATACAGGGTGATTCAAAATGAATGTATTATCTTTGAAATGCCATATTCCTGACTTAATTCTAAAACGATTTTTCCTTTGCCAAAGTTTTGTCAAAAGCGTAGTTTTTAAATTATAATAACAAATAATTAGCCAATGACGCGTAGAGAAGGTAGCCAGGAGCGGCGTTTCTCACTGTCTGACGCAGACCGTACGGGGGATCCTCGTTACGATCAGACGATCGCTACACACGCATGCATATGCGATCGCATTCTCTCTCTCTCACACATACACACACACACACACACACACACATAAAATACACGCATAAAATTAATAAGTTGATGATTTCGATGTACTGCAGCTTGAGAAACAAGAAAAACTTTTATCGATCATTGATGTATCACGTACAGCTCCAAACTTTTCTCAATTAAATTTCCATTCCTCTAACGAGTTTAGAAATCACTCGTTCCCATTGATGCACGCAGATCGAGTAACCATTAAAATACTTTGTTTCTTATAAAATTACGCATCACTTCGATACGTTTACGCTCAGCGTACAGCTATTTATTAACTTGAACAAAACGAAGTATTTCAATGATTACTCAAAAAATTTATTATTATACTGTATCTCTATCAGTTAAGTGTCCGTTTTACTACCGATGATCCATTTTAATTATTATCAATTAATCATTCGGTAATCGAAAATCACTCGAAGAAAGATAATTACACGCCACGTTTATTCGACGATAGCATACACTCGATTTTAATAGAGAATCTGTTAATTAATTATTATAAATCACTGTCGTGATTAATTATTCGTCGACTGAACATCATTCGAAGAAAGAAGCACACGATTGTTTACTAACACACGACGCGTTCACTCAAAGATAGAAAGAAGTCGACTGATTTTAATACTGAATCTTCAAATGATTATTATTTATTGTCGATTAATTATTCGTCGACTGAATACCACTCGAAGAAAGAAGCACACGATTGTTTACTAATACACGACGCGTTCACTCAACGATAGCAAGCAGTCGATCGATTTTATTGGTTATGTTTGTACTAGTGCTGTCAAAACACGGACGTCTCAGTCAGAATCGAATCGATATCGGTTCGATATCGTTCGACGTCGAAAGCATCAAATCGATATCAAATCGATTAATATCAAAAAATCAATATCAGAATATTTCATGTTATGTTGTATAATTGATTTTTCTGACATTGATTTTTCTCCCAAACGGAGTAATGCTTCTTAAGTAGTATTACATGAAATGTAATGCTGTACGATAGTGTTGCGTCCGCGGTGAATAATTATTAAATCTTTTACAAAATAAGTTATTATATTATTAATATTTCCTGTACGTTCTCTCCATCTCTTGTTTTTTTTACATAAGAGAGATATTCCATGTAAGAAAGTATTGGTCGCCCTTAAAAGGGCAGATTGCTGTCTGTCGCTCTAAAAAGAACGGATTGATTGTGATGGATAAAGTAATTTTATAAGAGGTGCTCGAAATGTCCACCGTCCATTCTAACGCAGGCTCTGATATGTCTCAATGAATTTCTTTTCACGTTTTGCATCACATCTTCTTCGATGGCCCACAACGGCATACTGCAATCTTGTATCAAAATCTTCCATGTCTTCGGGAAGCGTTTTAAAAATTAATTCCTTGCAAATCCCCAAAAAAAGAAATCCAGAGGATTAAGATCTGGAGATCTTGCAAGCCAACGTATTGGGCCGTAATCGACCCATTCATCGTCTAGGAAATTGTTGCCGCGTACCGCTTTGCAGCAGGATGATGCTGTCCGTAGCACTCATCCAGTACCATCAGCATATCGTAATATTCTTCATTTATGTAGGCCATATTATCGTACTGGTAGAGAATGACACATGAAAGATCTTTCTCGCTTCTGGAAATCTCTCGCTTCTGTCTCTCTTGCTTTAGAGAATCTCTTGCTTTAGAGAATCTTTCGCTTCAAACGATCGAGGGATTATTGATCGCTTCGTATTTATACGATCTTTGCTGGAAGTCGATACTCCCTCCGCGACTCCTGCCGCGAATCAAAGCACGTGTGCGGTTTCGCGATCCGCGTAGCATTGCGATTCGCGGCAGGGGTCGCGGAGGGGGCATCGACCTCCAGCAAAAATCGAATAAATACGAAGCGATCAATAATCTTTCGAATCCTGAAACGAGTATTCGGGTTATTGCTCGGGAACACGGATCATCGTATTCGACCGTTTAGAGGATATTACAAGAAAAAAAATAGCGTGCTTTTCATTATACATATGTGCAACAGTTACGACCAGAAGATTATCTTCTAAGGAAAATGTTCTGCGAAAACTTTTTAAGAAGAGTAGATCGAGATTCAAGATTTCCATCTCGAATAATATTCAGCAATGAATCGCTATTTACGCAAGAAGGGATATTTAATTCGCATAACATGCATTTATGTAGCGATGAAAATCCCACTACGCGAAACAGAAACTTCCGAATTCGTTGGAAGATGAATATCTGGGCAGAAATTATGAGAACACAGATACTAGATCCAGTTATTCTTCTAGATATTTTGAATAACATATTTGGAATTTTTAAGGGATAATCTACCAGATTTTTTTTTTAGAAGAAATCCCATTATTCAAGAGAAGCAAGATCGTATTTCAGCAAGACAGTGCGGGGCCACACAACGCTAATTGTGGCGGATTATTTAGATCAGCAATTTCCTAGACGATAAATGGGTCGATACGGCCTAATACGTTGGTCCGCAAGATCTCCAGATCTTAATCCTCTGGATTTCTTTTTTTGGAGATATTGCAAGGAATTAATTTATAAAATGCTTCCCGAAGACATAGAAGACACATCTTGATACAAGATTGCGATATGCCGTTGCAATGGGCATCGAAGAAGATGTGATGCAAAACATGTAAAGAAATTTATTGAGACATATGAGAGCCTGCGTTAGAATGGACGGTGGACATTTCGAGCACCTCTTATAAAATTACTTTATCCATCACAATCAATCTGTTCTTTTTAGAGCGACAGACAGCAATCCGCCCTTTTAAGGGTGACCAATACTTTCTGGAATATCATTACATGGAATATCTCTCTTATGTAAAAAAGATCAAGAGATGAAGAGATTGTACAAGAAATATTATAATAACTTATTTTGTAAAAGATTTAATAATTATTCACCGCGGACGCAACACTATCGTACAGCATTACATTTCATGTAATACTACTTAAGAAGCATTACTCCATTTGGGAGAAAAATCAATGTCAGAAAAATCAATTATACAACATAACATGAAATATTCTAATATTGATTTTTTGATATTAATCGATTTGATATCGATTTGATGCTTTCGACGTCGAACGATATCGAACCGATATCGATTCGATTCTGACTGAGACGTCCGTGTTTTGACAGCGCTAGTACAAATATAACCAATAAAATCGATCGACTGCTTGCTATCGTTGAGTGAACGCGTCGTATATTAGTAAACAATCGTGTGCTTCTTTCTTCGAGTGGTATTCAGTCGACGAATAATTAATCGACAATAAATAATAATCATTTGAAGATTCAGTATTAAAATCAGTCGACTTCTTTCTATCTTTGAGTGAACACGTCGTGTGTTAGTAAACAATCGTATGCTTCTTTCTTCGAATGATGTTCAGTCGACGAATAATTAATCACGACAGTAATTTATAGTAATTAACTAACAGATTCTCTATTAAAATTGAGTGTATGCTATCGTCGAATAAACGCGGCGTGTGATTATCTTTCTTCGAGTTATTTTCGATTACCGAATGATTAATTGATAATAATTAAAATGGATCATCGGTAGTAAAACGAACACTTAACTGATAGAGATACAGTATAATAATAAATTTTTTGAGTAATCATTGAAATACTTCGTTTTGTTCAAGTTAATAAATAGCTGTACGCTGAGCGTAAACGTATCGAAGTGATGCGTAATTTTATAAGAAACAAAGTATTTTAATGATTACTCGATCTGCGTGCATCAATGAGAACGAGTGATTTCTAAACTTGTTAGAGGAATGGAAGTTTAACTGACAAAAGTTTGGAGCTGTACGTGATCCATCAATGATCGATGGAATTTTTTTTGTTTCTCAAGCTGTAGCATGTCGAAGTCATTAACTTATTAATTGTGTGTGTGTGTATGTGTGTGAGAGAAAGAGAGAGAGAGAATGCGATCGCATATGTATGCGTGTGTAGCGATCGTCTGATCGCAACGAGGGTCCCTCGTACGGTCTGTGTCGAACAGTGAGAAACGCCGCTCCTGGCTACCTTCTCTACGCCCTGTCATTCGCAAATTATTTCTTATTATAATTTAATAACTACGCTTTTGACAAAACTTTGGCAAAGGAAAAATCGTCTTAGAATTAAGTCAGAAATGACATTTCAAGGATAATATATTCATTTTGAATCATCCTGTATATATATTAGATGTAGTAAAAAGAAATCCATTATTTTTCCAATCGATGGCTTTAGTAATCTGTATCTCGTCTACGCGTGATACACCTAATATATATACAATATATATATATATATATATATATATATATATATACTTGTATATACATATATATATACAATTATAGAAAATTAGAAAATTATACAAATCTTATAATATTTTAATTCATATATGAAAAAATTCTAAATTTTTAGAATTTCTGTATCATTTTATAACTGTTTAGAAAACATCTCAAATTTTTTTATGCTATTAATCTTACTATATTTCCGAATTTATATATGTATATGAAAAATTCTATTAAAAAGTATAGATGTTTTGAGTATATATTTCTGAAATGTGTTTCAATTTTTATAGTTTTTTATACAGTTGAACCTCCGTAAAGTTAACTTCCATTTTATTTTAACTTCCATAAAAGTCATGTCTTAACCTCCCATATAGCAATCGAGCACATACGCATATACGTATATGCTAGCATATACGCATTTGTTTACTTTTATGGAGGTCCCGACAAATTACTTTTATAGAGATTCGACTGTAGTTCCTACTCACTCCAACGAACACGTTAAAGTAAGAAGGAGCTATGATAGGAACGTGCGACATGAACAAATACTAGTACTAGGTAGGATAAAAAGAGATCGAACCTAAAGAGTGCGTGCGATGAGGATAACTAAGGTTGGCTAAACTGGGACTACAAACGATCATCGAACAAGCGAAAGGGCAAAGAATTAGAGAGAGACGCAAACTGAGTACACCAAGTAATCTTTCCATCATGCTTCATCATCATGGTCACACTTCAAAAAGGCCACACGATGATTACTCTAGGTTAAAATGATCCGACCTATCTTTAAAGTGTTATCAAATCGATAGTATTAGTTGCAATGATTTAAAAAAAGTACAGTATATAATTTCATCTTTTAAGAAAATGGAACAATGGTGTTTTAGTGAAAAAATTAATTTTAACACTAAAAATAATCGTAAACGTGTTAAGTTCGAAAAAATGTATTTTACTTAAAAAAATATAACTTTTTACATTTATAATATTTTCAAATGCAGTCTTAGCCTAGTACTCTTGAGATGATGTACTTAAAAAAAAATGGTATGGTTTAAGAAAACACGCGTTTAAGAAAAGGTATTTATTTTGAATGTAAAAGGTGATCGTTTTTTAAATGTAATAAAGATGTTACATTCGAGTAAAAGGCTATTTATTATTGGTTTAAGTTTATAATATAAGTTATTAATGTCAAAATTGTTATTGTTATTAATCCTGAAGACAAATATAACTAAAAAACATAAAATATAAAAATATTATATAAATCATACATTTTTTAACTAAAACGATGTGTTGGTCATACTTACTGACATTTTGACCCGAAGAAAAAAAAACGCTTTTTACGCGAATGACTGCTAGACTCATACTAACAGTCCGATTAAAAAGCTAATCATCTCTATCGATAACTGAAACTTCAAAACTTCAATAGATGGTAAACACCCTTCCGAAGGCAAGATTTAGAATTTAACGAAAGACGATGTTCGGATCATTTTGATTCAGAAGGATCATGAAGGGATACCGGGTGTCCCGAAAGTTTTTGCCAATCGCTTTTGTATAGATAGAGCGGATTAAATTGAGTCGAAAAATTCTCTACCATTTTGCAATGCACGCAATAGTTAACGAGATACTGATTGTTAAAGATAGCCGAATAAGCGCGTCCATTCCCAATGCCAAAGAGTACGCCCATTGATTACTCGGCACGCTGACCGCAGGGAATGGAAATATAATAGCTTGGCAGGCGCACCGGTCAAGTCATGACATGGTTAATGACAATAAATAATTTATATAACATGAAGTAATAAATCTTACTGCGTCTGAAAGTGTTTGTACGGAAGAACATAACACAAAAAATTGCGTTAATGTACCGATTCCAAATATAGTGACCGAAATTCCTTCTGCAATATTCATTAATGGTACCTGAAAATACATAAAATGCTTCTTAGAAAATGGCAAATAAGAAATATCTTTTGGGAAAAAAATATTATTTCTCTTTTCTCATTTGACAAGCTTCAACTTAAGTGTTTTATAGATTAAATAAAAATCTATTTCTAATTTATGTAATATGAACAAAAATAATTTTAAAAACTTTAATTTTGTGTATTCACTAAAAATTCATTAATTTCTTAAAATGAGTTATCTGATAAGTTAACACATTTAACAATAAATGTGATTAATTAACATCAATCAGAGTTAATAAAATTATTTTTTCTTTAAAATTAACGTCATTATTACTCACTGTGCTTAATATGATACCTATAAAGCAGAATCGTAATACGTTATTGATGTACAGTAGACTGAAGTTCACAGACAGAAGTTTCTTTAATATAAATGACATGCTATAACGCAACACAAAATATCATAAATAGTAAACCGCGTATTAAAAAACCTATTATTCTTCATTAAAAATTGTTGTTAAAAACATCCGTATAAGAAATAAGATAATTGATCACTTTGGGAGAGGCCTCTTCGATGACCTTGATAACATATGTCAAGATCAAAGTAATAATTGGAGGCCCTCCTAAAATAAATATTTAGCAGAAATAATAAGATTTATAGTATATACCGGATGTTCAAAATAAAGCGTTATAAATTTTTATCTAGGAAACGACATTGAAAAAATTATTCAGAGAAAAGTTGTAGGATTCGAAAAAATCTATTTACTGATCTTATCAGTTTGATTTTGAGTGGCATCGCTAAGATCAGATCAAGGTCACGTCGATTTTTGGAAACGGAACACTTTACTTTTGATTTCAAAGTCTAATAACCGATGTCGAATACTTTCTAAAATATATAATACTATAATAAAGTTATTTTTTCATTAAGTACTTTTTGAGTTATGATGCTTGAAAGTTTTAGTACCGCCGGCATTAGTATTATCCAAGATGTCCAACCAAAATCTCCATCAACCAGCTAAAATCTCTCGAATGTTGTTCAGAATCGTATCCTCGAATGTTGTCAAGATCAAGGTTATTGAAAATTATTGCTCTTATTTTTATTTTTGCACTAAAAATTCATTTTTACGTAAAAATGAAAATAAAAGATACAATCTCCTGGCTTTGATCTTGACAATTAGTATCTAGGACATGATCCTGAACAACATTCAAGAGGTTTTAACTTCGGTCAGACACCTTGGGTAATGCTAATGTCGGCGGTACGGTAACTTTCAAGCATCTTAACTCAAAAAGTACTTAATAATAAAATATTTTCTTATAGCGTTTTCTAAAAACTCTCGAGTTTTCTAAAAGCTGTTAGATTCTGAAAACAAAAGTAAGATTTCTATTTAAAAAAATTGATGTTGATCTTGACCTGACCATGGCGACGCCACCCAAGATCAAACTCAATAAGATCAGTAAATAGACTTTTTTTTGAACCCTACAACTTTTGTCTAAACAATTTTTCTCAATAATGTTGTGTTTCCGAAATAAAAATTTGTAACGCTTTATTATGAATATCTAGATTTATATTATTTTTTGTACATATAAAATAATAAAAATATTATTCTTTCTTCTGTTATCAATGATCCATTAAAAACCAAAAGAGAAAGAATAATTTCAATAATGATCAAATGCATTTTTTTTTAATTCAATATTTATTACGGTGATCATATTATACGTACTTTAAGACGATATTCTGGTGCAGACATAATTTTCGTAGTTCTCTCTCTATCCGTCTATTTTCCATAGGATAATGTTCTTTTCGAGATTCGTTGTAGATTTGTAGATCCCGAAACAATATTGCAAGCTTTGTTGCAGTATATCTATATTGTGCCGTTAACATTAATACCAAATGCATCATATACACATCCATGCCGAATTTTTTAAGAAATAAATAAATGGTGCCAACTATCTTTAAAACAGTCGAAGAAATCATAGCATTATTGGAGAATGGTTCGCTGCTAAAAGTAGCTAGCAAATTGCAATTTACATAGAAAAAGATGAACTTCTCAAAGACCAATATAATTGGCTGCTTGGCGTGATATATTATAATAGATATCATGCTAATCACTCCGTATATTATGAATGGTACTATTATGGGTTTTATTGCTGACTTTATGATATCCTTCATAATTTCGTCTGTGTTTTGCAAGATAGTGTTCATCTTCTGAATCATTTCCTCCATCAGCCTCTTGTGTGAATAAAGACGTGTAAGCATGAATAATGCCTCTATTGTGAGCAAGATGGTGTGAGTACTGCCTTTCAGACCATTCTCCTTTGATGCCATGATGATTCCGAAAATCAATGCGATTGTATGAGTTAATTGTATTAGCCATATAGCGGCACTATAAGTACGCCAGATTACTGAAAACCGCAAATTATCAGATGCTATCGGTAATAAATTCCCCGAGAGCATATTCACTCGACTGTTTAATAGATTCACATTTTCGAAATTCATTCTTTTCATGTATATATATATATATATATATATATATATATATATATATTTGTAAATCGGAAATATCTTGATGAAATGCAGTGATTGCAAAGATTTGAAACTTCAATTGTTTGAAACTTCCAATAGTATCTGTTACACGTGCTGCTAAAGGTTTCACATCCTTTATAAGTAAAAATGAGCGAGTTTTCCTTTATTCCGAAATTATATTTAACTCTACATTAAGGATTTCATTATTCCCTTTATTTTTTTCTGTTTATCAATAATATATTATAAGTAGTTGGCGAAGAATGACTTTCTTTCCTTTCATTCTGTTTTCTTCGTTTATTCTACTTCTCTATTATGTTTGCCCTGTAATCGTTGTGTAGATATATCAAATATTAAATATTATCAATCCATATCTTTGACAAAGGTAATGATTTTGTGAGGTTCTGCATTCTAATATAATAGAAACATGTAGAACCTTATAAAGATCATCAATATATACTGCGCCATAGTTCAATGAATGTGGAGTTAGGTTCTATTTTGTGATACTGTGTATATCAAGAATGAATAATTATTACATTCCTTATAATTATCTTAATATCGCGACAATTATCTTATATTCCATCATTATAGAATTTGGAATCGAGAGGCTTTGCAGAACTTGACACATGTTGATCAAAATACAGAGTAACATGGGGAATTGCAAACATGGGATAAACGCGAACAATGCTATTGCAGTATATTAGAATATAGTGATAAGTTCTCATTTCTCGCATCCGGTAATAGCCCGATACACTCAGTGCTTAGGTATAATATCATAAAAATAGCGTGACTATAGAGTATACACGTTATCTAAGGTAAATATTATTACTTGTTTTCATTGTTTTTATATAGGATAGAGAACTGAAAACTTAAAGGAAAAGTTAAATACAGCCGATGATTTATCAAGTGTAGGAGATATCCAAAGAATATCGTTTTAAATAACAATAATTAACATTTATGTACATACTCTCATTATAAACATAATTTAAAAAGAAATTAAAACTTGATTGCAAGAAACTATAGATTACATGAATTTCATTTTTTGTTTAATAGTATATACAATAACATATTGATATTATATTATAAACTGTATATATGCGAATATATGAATGTTAACTATGCAGTTTAAAATCAAATAACTGGACTATTCTTCGAATAAAGACTTTAAGATAAAAATGTAGATTAAGGGAGCTCCCTTCAAAAACCTTGACCTTTCCTTGTGGAAAAATGTGTCCAAAATTATCCGAAATGTAGTCAAAATGTGTCCGAATTCGTCCTAAATGTCTTCGAAAATTGTTTAAATGTACAAATTTGGACAGTTACAAATAAAATGAGATACTTTCTTTCAAATTTCTGTAATACTGTTAGAATTTTTCATTTTTTATATCTTTCGGACAAACTATGATAATTTTTTTTCTACCGGAATTAACATATATTATTAAGGCCATGACTCCGAGTGACTTCCAACAGGTTTTATCCGTTGGATTATTTGTAAAAAAGTTATAAACAAAGAAGTTTAAGAAGTAATATCTTATATTTTTGCTATGTACAATTTAGTACTACTATACCTCTCTATATTACTATATTTTTTTCTACTTATAGCATAGTACGATAAAAATCGACTGCTTTTCCTTCCACGAAAAAATCAAAGAGATTCTGAAAGTAAATGGAAAAAAAATATCTCGGCGTTTTACCAGAGCAAGTTGTTAACCTTTTTTAAATATTATCAAATATCTTTTTATAATACTATACAGCACAGGTTCCTTCCCATGAAAAATTCAAAGAGATTTTAAAAGTAGATGTTAGGAAAGCATATCCTTTTCTCTACTAATTTACTTCGACATTGTCGCGATCTAAATAAAAATTTTCTAGGCAAAAACCCGACAATTACAAAAAATTTATTGTTGAAATGATTTCGGCTTTTTATGCAATGAAAGTTAACATATCGCTCAAAATACACTTTCTTCAATCATTTGATTTTTTTCCATCAAATTTGGATGAATTCGGTGATGAACATGGTGAACGCTTTCATCAAGATATTGCAATCATTGAGAAACGCTTCAAAGGAAAAGACATCAAACATATGCTTAATGAATACTGTTGGTCTATTGTTCGTGATACAAATCCGGAATCATACAAACAGCAAATCAAACGATCAAGATTTTTATAATAATTATAATTATTATTATTATAATAATTATTATTATTATACAAAAATTTGAAAATATGAAAAAAAATAATTCTTAGTTGTTTTTTTTGTATTCGAAATTATCGCATAATTTGATATGCAAAGCGTCAATTATTTATTTTAAAAAATTATTATATAATTTAAAACAATTGTAAAAAGCCAATATGATAAATGGCTGCATAAAAAACGACTTGATCTGGTAAAACGCCGGATATTTTTTTTTCGACTTTTAGAATCTCTTTGATTTTTTCACGGGAGAGAATGTGTGTTATATTCTGTAGCATAACAACTTTCCACGAGAAACGAGGTCCACTCCACCTCCTCCCTGCTAAAAGACGCGCGACTTTCTACGCGAAGCGTGCCTTAGGCAGGGGGACAGGCGGGATAGACCTCGCTTCGCGTGAAAAATCGTGCGCTCCTTTATAGAGGGAGGAGAAAGGGAAGGTGGGATGGATCTCTCTTCGCGTAGGAAAATGTATGTACGGAGAAAAAATGTAACCTAACTCAACCAATATTTTAATATTGAATGATCCTCGTTTTACTTTGTAAGATATACGCGAAACGGAAACTACCCAAACTAAAATATGGGTTATACTTTATGAATCAGTGCCCTCCGAGGGAGAGCGATACGTACTGCCTTCACGCTGAAACTCGTTTCACGTAAAAAGCCATTGTACGCAGGGGAGGGAGTATGTAACTTTAGCCTCCCTTTTTTCGAAAATTACAATTTTCCAGATTGTTCTCAATTTGTTTTACATTATTCTAAAACGATTCTTTTATTCTGAACGGTTCTCCAATAAAACGAAAAATGATTTTTTTTGCTGCCCCCATTTTTGAAAAATCAACAATTTCTTCTCGCTACAGATTGTTCTAATTGTTCCAAACATTGTCCCAAAAAAAACAATTCCGACCGACAAAACCGAAAAATGTTTTCTTGGCCGCGCGACAAGAGGCATGGGAACATTCTAGTTAACTTTTTTAAATAAATTGAAATAATCATATACCTCTCCCATTAAGAATATTATAAATCATGTTAAAACACGATAGTTAATGAGAATTATTTATGATTTTCTAACGTAGCCCAGAAAAATTAAACATTTTTTGCATTTTGGAGGCAAAATTTTCATAAAAGATTTGCGGGAAGTCAAAATGACGTATTATACAGCATATTGAAAGTTCTGACCGTCAGCGAATTTAGAAGACTTTAAGGATTCAAAAAGCTGATAAAAAATGCGATTTTTCAAAAATATCTCAGAAAGTATTTATTTTATCGAAATAAAGGTCATTATCAAAAAAAGCTGATAAAATTAGAAACAATTTCGTTTTATTTTTAACATCCTACAATCAATACTTTCTATAATAGAATTTTTTAAAGAATGTTGTATTTTTGATCATTTCGAAGATGAAGCGATTTATAACACTTTTTTCGTAAATATCTCGGATCTGGCTACTTTTACGTACAATACTTCTTGAAATTGTAGAAATTACTGAATTCCCTAGAAAATTATTTTTTACTCATCCTTGTACGACCAATAGTTTGCGAGGTATGATTTTTAAATGTTTCCTTTTATTTTTTAACTAAACTTTTCTTTAAAGTTTTATGTAAATATCTCGACTATTTCTATGTAAAAAATACTTATTATCAAATCAAAAGATTTTTAAATTCTCTACAAAATCGTTTTTTATTGAACCTCATACGATGAATAATTATCGAGATATAAACAATTTTCTCAAATTGTAATACATTTTAAATTAAATAACTTGCTTGTGACTTATTATATGTGAAAAATGTACATAAATAGTCTTAAAACTTATGAAATTAGCTTGAAAATGCTTTTCTTTTTAACCTCGTATGATCAATAATTCCCGAGATATGGTGTTTCAAAGATATCATGGAATTCTCAGTTTACTTTAAAATATGAATTTATTTATCAATGCAGATACGTAATTAGAAAAAATAATATTCGTATTTTTCTCAAAGTTTACATGTATTTATATATGATCCTAATTGCGTACCACTTTCCAAAATTTATTTTTGAAAAAACAGCTTCAAGAAGAATTATCTTTTTTCAACATTTTCTAAAAAATTGTGTTCTCCGTTACTTTTTTATATATTTCTCAGTTCTTAAAGGATCAGCGTGAAAAGTAAGATGCACGAATTTAAAGCTTAGAAAATTTCCAAAAAAGGTTTTTTTTTCTTTTCTGTCTGTCAATTTTTGTGCAAGATACAGTCATTAGAAGAAAGAGCGTCTTCTGCAACGATTTTTTGACTGAAAATTATGGTCCATATCTTGTGTAAAAATGATATATTTGGAAAAATGTTAGAATAACGTTAGACACTTAATAAATGTTAGACACTTTCTGACTTCTTAATAGATAATATTCCCTTGAATTTGACCTTTGGTTCATATTTTTAAGATCAATAGTTTTAGAGATACCTCGATAAGTACGGTCTTGTTCAGACCGACAATTCTGATACAGGGTGGGCCATCTATTGGTACGTTTTTAAAAATGCGATCAAATGAGCATACATTGATATTTTTTATTAATTTTTTTTTTGTTGTGAAGCTAAAAGTATCCGCGTCAAGAATGAAAAACGATTTCGTTCATGTGGCTCCCTCTACTGGCCTTACAGTATGCCATTCGGTCACCCCAATTATTAATGACATTTTGGACTACCTCGGCGCCAATTTCATTCAAAACAGTCGTAATATTGTTTTTCAAAGCTGGAATTGTCTCACACTTTGGGCCACAGCCTCAATATTCTCGGGTGTGTGCACTGTCCGAGCTCTGGGACCACTTCTGTCATCCACTAACATCCCTTTCTCACGAACTTTCCTCACCAATTTGCGTATAGCTCCTTCGGTGGGTGCTCTATCACGACCCATATTTCTTTTCAAAATTCGTACAGTTTCGGCGACACAGCACTGACTTTGAAAATAAGTTTTTAAAATTTCAAAACGCTCTTCAAGAGAAAACATGTTGTTTCGTGCCGCGGACGGTATGACTAATAAACTGTCAAAATTTCGGGTCTGTAGCTCGTTCGGTGTTGCCATACGACGAAATTCAAAAACGTACCAATAGATGGCCCACCCTGTAGTAACTGGCTGAAGCTGCAGAGGCTAAGTAGTACATGTAATATATATGCCTTTTTTGTTCTCATCAATTGTAATGCGTCCATTTTAATTTTATTAAGCGACCATTTAAAAAAAAAATTTAATTAAAATTGATGTATTACAACCCGAGATACAAGCAAAAGGAAATGTCGAGTTAGAAATATCCATTGTGTGTGCACAACGATTTTTTTTGGGTTGAATACTCAGAATTAATGTTAACATTTTTTATAATTAAAGTATGAGAACTAAAAAAGGCATATACGTATATCACATTATTTAACCTCTGCAGCGTCAACCAATCACTATCAGAATTGTCGATTTGAATAAAACCGCCCTGATGGAAAAAATTTGTCACAGTTCATTTGAAAATGATTATGATAAATCCAAACAGTATTATCACAATTTGAGAGAAAATATCTCATTTTGTTCGAAATCGTCTGAATTTATACGGAAAAATTTCTGAAAAATTTCGGAAAACTTAGCTATCGAAAATTTTTGGAAAATTATCCAAAAAAAATGTCGGAAATTGCCATAAAGAAAAAAATCTGTCCAACATAAGTGAACAATTTCGGACAAATTTCTTAATCAGACAATTATGGATAATTTGTCCATTTTCTCCTCAAAATTGTCGGAAATAGCAATAGAAATATATAATAATTCCTTTAAACAACGAAACTTAACTTTCGAACAAAATTTTTATTTCGCTAATTTCCACATTTGTATATTTTTACTCATAATTGTGTGAAATTGTCAGACTGATAAAATTCCTTTAATTAAGAAAACGCTTTTGAAAAAAATTTTTATTCCAACAATTTCCGACACATCTGTTTCTTTTTACCTACAATTATCTGAAATTCCCATTCTGACGAAATTCCTTTAATCAATAAAACTTAACACTTTTGAATAAAATTTTTATTCAGACAATTTCCGATTTGTTGATTTTTAGCTACAATTGTCTGTAATTTCCAGACTGATAACATTTCTTTAATCACAATACAAGAAGCTTTTGAACAAATTTGGATAATTTCAGACAAATTTGATTACTATTCTCTAGAATTTTTGGAAATTGCTGCTGTAGAAATTTCTCCAAAAAGAAAAAATATATAATTATTATTACAACCTGGCAGATTTCTCATTTAGTTAATTTTGGAAAGATTTTTCCATTTTTATCTGAAATTCTCAAACTTTTCCACACACACACACACACACACACCACACACACACACACACCACACACACACACAAACCACATCAACATACACACACATCACACACACACACACACCACATCACACACACCACATCACACACACACACACACACACACACACACACATCACACACACACACACACACACAGAAGTAACATCCTGAAATACTGAGTGATACATTCTGACAAATTTTTTTATATTCGGTCTGTTTCGAGCAAATTTCTCAATTAACTGTGCTTCAAAACTTAAATTTCGTTTTATTATCAATAAATAAATTTCCCGAAAACTCATTATTGGCACAGTTGGATATTTTCGAATGTAACAATTTTAATTTCCTAATACGGTCAGAAATTATAAAGTAGAAATATAATGAAAAATTGTAACTAACATTGAGTGCTTTCCAATTGCAATATCCCTAAATACTTTCGTGCACACGGCAACACAAGTTGCGTTCCAATTGTCTATTATCATCGACAGAACGCTACACTTCTATACTCACAGTCAGTTGAGAGTGTAAGTTTGAGTTTTCTAATGACAATTACATGTTACTAACTGCGGCGGCTATAAATGAAGTTAGAAGACGTTGAGTGGCCGCCACTTTTTATTTTTTTTTTTATTTAATACAGGCAGAAAAAGCATTTAATCTAACTCTATCCAAAACGGATGTACAGTATACACATTCTGTTCCAATTGAATCGTGCACAACGATACACTTTGTGCATTCCTGTATACGTTTATGTTAAGATATGTTAAGCAATTGGAAAGCACCCAACTAATTCTTCGCTCATATAGTTTCAGACAAATTTATCACTTTTTATAGGAAATATTGGAAAAGAGTCTCGAAATATAAGAAGTAAAGTGTCTGAAGGGTAATTGACTTTCATAATATTTCTTCTATATATATATATATAATATATATATGTGTGTGTGTGTGTGTGCGTGTGTGTGTGTGTGTGTGTGTGTATATATATATATATACAGAGTGTCCCACGTAACTGTGATCACGATTTTTCCGGTACTTCCGATGATCTGACAAAAATTAGTTTGGATGAAAGTTAATCAGTTTTCAATCGGCTATAAATTGCAATATTAAAAATTTGCAAAATATTCTTTTTTAGGAAAAAAACAATCACTCTAATTTTTTTAAATGGCACTATATATTTTTTACTTCATAATATTGTAACTGATGTCAAGATGAGTTCAATGACTTGCTATACTATGACCTTGAGATGACCTTACAGTGAAGAGCAAACGTAGCCATTTCGGAATTCGTGATATTCCGGAATGTAGTTCACATGTGTATGTGGAATGTACATAGAAAAAATATCAACATAACTTGTAATGTAGCTCGAACATTTCACCAGTTCTTGTGTTCAGTCTTAGTTTGTTGTTAGAGCAAATCATAGTTTGTCTCAGTTTGTCGAAAATGTTTGTCGAATATTTCTATAATGAGAAAGTTGATATACAGTTAATATTCGATGAATGTAAAAGGAATGCACATGAAGCTGCAATTCTGTATACCACAAAGTACCTACAGAGACATAACCCGTGTGCAATAATGTTTTATAACATTGAAAAGAATTTAAGAAATTATAGAAAATTTGAAAAGAAGAACTGGAACAAACCGAATTTAAATATAACTGCAGACAATATTCTTATGTCTTAGCACATTTAGAAGAAAATCCGCACACTTCCATTCGTGCAGTTGCTACTGAAATTGATTTATCTAAGAGTTCTGTTCATAAGATGGTAAAACAGAGTCGTTATCATTCTTACAAAATGACCAAAGTACAACATTTACGTATAACTGATTCACAACGTCGTCTAAATTTTATAGCATAGCTAGTTGTCACATACGAAAATAATCCTGAAATATTTCAGAATATCTTATGGACAGATGAATGTAAGTTCTCAAATAATTAACCATGTAATTAACCGTCATAATCACTACTTTTGGTCGAAGGATAATCCCCGTTAATTCCGAGAACATAATTTTCAACAAAAAGTTACAGTGAATGTTTGTTGTATTCTAGTATACGGTCATCTGATTGAAACTTACTTTTATGAACAGAATTTGACAGCCAAAGCTTACTTAAATTTTCTTCGTTCTCAACTTCCAACATTATTGAAAGTGCTTCCGAGTGATGTGCAACGTATTTATTTCCAACAAGATGGTCGTTCATCTCATAACGCTTGGATTGTTGTTCAATATCTAAATTCAAAATACGGAGAACGTTAGTTGGGCACTTACGGACCAATTCCTTCCTCGATTCCCCAATTTGCACCACTAGATTTTTTTCTATGGGGTCATTTGCAATCAAAAGTCTACGCGATACCAATTCAAAATATGGAATTTAAAACGATGGAATTTAAAGCGAAGAAATCCGTACAGCATGTGGAAAAATTCGCTGTGACAGCATTATAGGAGCAACTAATGGAAATTTATTACATAGAGCAAAATTGTGTTTACAAGAAAATGGACTATAATTCAAACACTTATTGTAATTACATAATTTCTTTCATTAAAATTTGTTATAATTTTTTGTTCTACTTTTTTGTTATGCTATTTTTGTTTATAATTTGTTGTTTTATATGTAGTTTCATTTAAAAAACAAGAATGAAAAAGTAGCAGATACAAAAATCTTTTTCTACTATAGAATAATCTGTATAAAAAATTTAATACAAATAAAATAATTTTTCACGAAAACGTTTCCGTTCATTAATTCCACAACTGTAAGGTCATCTCAAGGTCATAGTATAGTAGGCCATTGAACTCGTCTTGACATCAGTTATAACCAGTACAATATTATGAAGTAAAAAATATGTAGTGTCATTTAAAAAAATTAAAATGACCTTGATTTTTTTCTTAAAAAAAAATATTTTGCAAATTTTTAATAGTGCAGTTGTAGCCGATTGAAAATTGATTAACTTTTATCCAAACCAATTTTTGTAGGACCCTGTATATATATATATATATATATATATATATATATATATATATATATATATACTTTTGTCAAGAAGGTGCGAAGAAAAAATGAATTAGTATAAATATTATTATAATAGATATTAAAATGACTAAGAATTATGATAAAGATTATATTAAAATTCTGATTCATTTTTTCTTCGGACTTTCTTGACAGTAGTTTAAGGGATATACTCCAGTGATACATGTAAAATGTATATTATTTGAAGTAAAAATGTGACGCGATTTTTGTACACTCTTGGCGAATTCGATTAGAAGAACTAGTGCGCACTGGTGCATAAAGCCGTTGTACACTGATTTAATTTAAGTATAAAAGTGAAACGAAAATATTTCGAATTATTAAATACATATTTTACCTAATAGTACAATAAAATATATTGAGTATTTGAAAATTTAATCGATTTCTATGTTTATGTATAAACATATCTTTACGTTACGTTACGTTTTATTTACGACTTTAATGTGTACCAGTGCGTATTAAATACGCCCAACCGAATTCGCTATTTGTTAGGTAAGAAAGTAAGCCTCAGACCAAATTTCAATTCTTAATAATTTTTTAAAATACTTTTTCTCAGGACTTTTTTACGAACTTTTTAAGTATATAGTATTGATAAATTTATTATTAAACTGATATTGAAAATGACATATGTAAATATGATTTAATATGTTCTATTTGAAATAAATTAGAATTATTCTGTGCAATATTAGAAAGCTTTTTTAGGAATTAGTTTTTTTTTAAGAAAAATTTGTATTCAGATGGGAAAATAAAATATTTGTAGCACGTGGGCAAGTTCTTAAAAAATCTGTCAGAGGACACTCGCAGTGTCACATTACTTTTTGACAAGTAGCATCTTTCAGCTGATTACTGTTAAATTTTGAGCGGAATTCATCGCGTAGTTTCATTTCTGACGATTAAAGCGAACAACCTTTGTATTTTTGCAAAATGGAAAGAAACGAGTTTCGTGCAGTGCTCAAACATCTACAATACATATGAAAGATTTAACGCCGAAAGAAATCAAACCGAGTTGGATAATGTTCATAACATATCTGCACCAGTGTTTGCGATTGTATACAATTGGGAATGAATTTAAACGTGATGCACTTCGTTCGGGACGTCCAATTGAAGCTGCTACGCCAGAAATCATCGATAAAATCCACGATATTGTTTTGACTGATCGAGTGAAAGTGCGCGAGCTTGTTGAGACCACAGACATATCATATGGCACAGTGATTTCAATTTTACACGAACAATTGGATATGAAAAAGCTATTGGCAAGATGGGTATCGCGTTTGCTCACTGTGGACCATAAGCGCGACCGTGTGACACTTTCAAAACAATGTTTGGAGATGTTTCAACGTAATCCAGATGAATTTCTGCGTCGATTCATTACTGTAGACGAAACATGGATCCAATACTCCACCCCGAAACGAAAACAATCAAAACAATGGACTTCAATGAGTGAACCAGCTCCGAAGAAGGCGAAGATCGGAAAAGTAATGGTTTTTTGAGATACACGTGTAATTTATATCGATTACCTTCCGTTGGAGCAAAAGATCAATGGCGATTACTACACAGCCTTATTGGACCGTTTCAATAACATTTTAAAGAAAATACGTCCCCATTTGGCGAAGGAGAAAGTGCTTCCATCAAGACAATGCACGGGTTCACACGTGCCCGGCAATAGCCAAATTCAACGAATTCCGCTACGAATTGCTTCCCCATCCATATTCGTCAGATTTAGCCCCCTGCGACTATTTCCTGTTTCCAAACCTGAAGAAATGATTCGGAGGAAAGAGATTCATCATCAGAGAGCAGCCGAAACAGAGGCTTATTTTGAAGGGTTGGACAAATCATATTATTCGGACGGCTTGAAAAAGTTAGAGAATCGTTGGATCAATTGTATCGAGCTGAAAGGAGACTATGTTGAGAAATAAAAATGAATCGATAAAAAAAATGTGTTTTACTACGTTTGTCTAAAAACTTATTGATTTGCTCTCGTATTTTTCAAATCTCGTATTTTTACGATAAATGTAAACTAAAACATTTTGTTTAATAAATTCAAACTTTTTTTTAAAACAAATAAAATTCCTACAAAAGTTACGTAATATCGCACAAAATCATCCTAAATTATTTCATAACATCAAATCACATACACATTGTACAGATCATTTTCAGTTTTCATAGAATTTAACGATAAATTTCTCAATATTTGCCGAAATAATCAGTAAAAGCACTTGAAATTCGATACGAGACTTTTACTTTTTTACTTAATAATATGTACAAAAATAATCTGTTATTACTTCGAGTAAAACATATTATTATATTTTGGTTCTATGGGAATTGCGTACTTGTCGAAGTTGTATCTCTCAAACTATTGGTCCTAAAAATACCTAAAAATAATGAACCGAACATCAAATTCAAGGGAATCTTATCTATTAACCATTATGACCCATGCTTAATACAGCCGTAATAACGCTAAACTGAATACATGATTCATAGCATAAGCGAAAAAAAAATTACCCGTGTTGGTTGGTAATTGATATGCATTGTCAGCCGTGTGACAAAGCCTGATGACATGTTATGTCAGCAAATTGGTGACAGACACCGAACAGAGTCTGCTGCATAACCTGACAGCAGATTGCGAGAAACCGAGCAGAGCCTATTGACATATTCTAACGGCAGACTGGCAGCAGAAACCGAGCAGAGTCTGCTGACATAACTTGACAGCAAATTGACAGTAAAAAACCGAGCAAGATCTGTTACTTTAATTTAAATCAATCTGGTTTCTTATAAAAAATTTTAAATATATATAAATGGTTATATATAATTATACATAATTATATATTTATATATACCAGTGTGAAAATTGGAAACAATCAATACAGTTTTATTCATACAGAATGTTAACAGGTTCTGTCGGCAGAACAGGAACAGAATGTGACATCAATTGTGGATCATCAGATGTTAGTCTACTAACATCTTTTGATTAAATCTGCTACTAATCTGTCGACATCCTGCTAATATTTTGCTATCCTATTTAAAGTAGCTCAGTCATCACTAAATTGCGATTTTGTTTCTTGTTAGTTAGTACAAAATATATATATATATATGTACATATATATATATTTTATATATATATATATATATATTAGCTGTTGGAATTAATTCGTAGCGTTTTTTAATGAAAGAATGTTATTTATTTCACATGAGCATTAAAAAATACATTAATGAAAGTACTTCCCATCACTTGTAAAACGCTACGAATTAATTCCAACACCTAATATATAGTACACAAACGACCCCTTCATAGATATCGCAAGATTATATATAAAGTAAGCTCTTTTCTACTTCAATAAAATGTATTGTTACTTCCGTTGCTCTCTTGGTATGTTAGTAACAGAGATTTTCTGACATATTTAAACAACGCGCGCGACAACGATGAAATACAAAAATTCTAGAAAATATTCATAACACGAATTTCAGGTACGTAATCAATAATCAAAATGTATATTTTTTTTGTTTGAGAAAATAAATATGTCATAGTATTAATAATGATACGAATGTAGTTCATTTAATAATAAATTCATATTTCATAACTTTTGTATTATAAGTCCATATTTTTACAGAATATTAATATTCCCATTATTAATTTTGTTTCTTGAAGGTAATGATTATAATTATCGTAGATAGATATCTTTTTCTTATCACTTCTCACTTCATTTTCAAAAACAAAATGGCGATCGAGTATGATTGATTTAAAATCTGAAAGAAAATTTGAAGAATGTTAAATTCGAACATGATAGTGTTACTATTATTGCAAAAAAAAGAAATATATAAAATTTTACCGTCATAAATGAAGGTAAAGAGAAATTGAAATTTTTAATCGTCGCGATTTTGCATTCCAAATTATTAGCCATAATTATCAATATAAATATGTGTTTTGTCGAGGGTTCAAGCAAATACCAATTTTCATGAAACGCCTTATCTGTTAATTCTGTACTCTAGATTTTTCAAAATAGAGCAACATATGATAAAATATAATATTAATATTACATATAATGTAGAACACAATTCGCAATTTATAAAACTATAATAACCAGTTTTTCTAAAATCTTTGTTATTGCAATGTTCATTAAAGCGAAAGAAGCAATTTACGACTATATAAGGTCTATTCCAAAAGTATTCGATCTCTGCGTATATCTTTATCTTTGGACATTATGTATTGTGGACAATAATAAATTCAGTATTTAAGAAGGACTTTGAGGAGTACTCCCACCAAGCTATAAAACACTCAATTCAGTCGGCAATTGTACATAGTTGTGTGAGCGCCGAAAACTTTGAGCATTATTTCACACCCAGCAAACATGACTTGACATTGTTATACAGGTTGTTATACAGGTTATGTCCCATTTTAATGTCCCACACCAAATAGCTTTTTTATTTTTGATCTTATTAGGTGTACAACTTTGCTTCCGCCGTTTTCCTATAGATGGCTTTAGCGGTAAGTGGTGGTCAAAATAAATAGATCATAGTCATCATACAATAAACTTGGGCATCTGTCAACATAACCCCATAGAAACATTAGTCGATTTGTGTCTGCATCATAAAGTTATTCTCGATTGAAAATGTCAATTTACGAGCCAAATTTTCGTTATTTGCGGGAGGTTTTAATTTTCTGCTTCAATATGAAGAAATCTGCGGCTGAAACTCATCGAATGCTCTCAAATACTTATGGTGAGACCGCTATTAGTGAAAAAACGTGTCGTGAAGTTTCAACGCTTCAAGAACGGTGATTTCGACGTCCGGCATTTCCGTCGATTTTGAAGACCGGCATAGCAGTGGAAGAGAGAAGGTTTTCGAAGATGCAGAATTGGCATTACTTGATCAAGATTCGTGTCAAAATCAAAAAGAATTGGCGATCATTGGGAGTGACTCAACAAGCCATTTCAAAACGCCTCAAAGTCATGGGAATGATTCAGAAGCAAGGAAATTGGCCGTATGAGTTGAAGCCGAGAGATGTTGAACGGCGTTTGTTTCCTTGTGAACAGCTGCTTGAAAGGCAAAGACGGAAGGGATTTCTGCATTGCATTGTGACTGGGGACAAAAAATGGGTTTATTGATTAGAGGGTGATTAGAGGTTATAGCATAATATTGCATGAAGCGTCTCTAATACTCGCGCGTTTGGTCCCGTTTGACCTATTAGCCGCTCGCCTAAGGCACTTATTTGAGGCACCGCGCCATCATCGAGCGAGATGGTTTCGTCTTTCTTCAAGCGATGGATCAAATACGCAAAGAGGAGACCAATAGGTCTATAGCCAGATGGAAGAGGCGGTTGGAGGAACTCCCTCGAGATGCACTTGGGACCGCGGTTCGGGTAACATTAGTGCCTAGGCTGGATCAATAGATAGAATGGCGCAGGCCCACGTGAGCTTACATATAGAAATGACACAGATGATTACTGGTCATGGTTGTTTTGAGACGTATTTATATCAGATTGAGAAGTCTGGATCGCCGATCTGTAAACATTGCAGTGCGGCGACGGACAACGTATTTCATACCCTCCTTCATTGCCCCTTGTGGGCAGTAGAGAGGAGGGATCTTTTTGTGGCTCTCGGTCTGAATTTAGACCAAGAGTATAATAGAGTAACTGGGGGCTCCGCCAAAGCATGGACAGCTTTCGCAAGTTATTGCGAGGTCGTGATCAGGCGGAAGAAGGAGGCGGAGAGGGAGTGTAAGAGGAGGAGGGGCGGAGGGCCAGGATCGTGTATCCGCCTGTGCCGCCTCTTCCCCCGGAATCTTCCTCCTCGTAGAAGATCCAGTTTGTATATACTGTACATATATCTGTGCGTTTTCTTTTAATTAGGTTAGTTTTAGATTAGTATTGGATTCCCATGCGTGGGCGGTGGGACCCATCCCGTTGGCATTAGGGGTGTCCCGACGTAATATCTGTCGGTGGTTCCGGGGTACTCTCACACATGTATGGAAGTATTGTTTGGACAAGGGGGAGTTTTTTAGTCGGTAGGCGGTATCTCTCGAGATCACGGGGTGGTTGAATCCGGCACACCCAGTGGTACGGGCCGCAGGGCCCGTCTTCTCCTCCCGATAGGTGTCCCTTCTGGGTCCCCCTCGGGTGAGAGCAGTGCGAAGATTTTTCTCCTCCACGCAAAACAAAAAAAATTATTATATACCATTAAACTTTCCGAATATTTCTGAGTATTTCTGAAAAATGTTATTTTTTCAAATTTTCCGTTATTATTAAAGCAGGGGTAAGGAAGGTGGGGCGAGAGTTGCATTGCGAAGAAAGTCATCACGTAAGTGTGAGGAGAAGATTCGATGGAAGCGCTCAAACGCGCGATACGAATCGCGGCTGACTTTCATTTCGAGCGATCACGTCTTGAATTCGACTGAATGGTGAAACCATTCCACGAGAAATATTGTAACACTTGGTATAATTCAACATATATTAGCACAGTCTTTATTAACTCTCATGCATGTAGCACGGTCGTAAACAATGACTTTCGTTATCATCGAGTATATGAGCAATTGACCGATTATTAACGAGCACATGAGCCCGCAAGTTCAATTGTGACTGCAACAGCCTTTCACAATAATCCGCGCGCCAGTTTATCTGTTATGCAAGGTTCAATCTTTTTTTTTGTTGACAATGATGTGATCATCATCGCTCCTTCACATAGAGTAATACAAAGTTCTTGATTCACAAGCGACGCAATGTATCGCACCATGAAAGCTCAATGGTATCGAGAGAACAAGATTGAAACGAAACCAACTCGCTCCTCAATTATGCTGCGTCATTTCCCGAACAGCGAGCGCTGGTGATAACGATCGAAGTCTTATCTGAGTGCCGTAATGCGAGCTTCGGATGATAACGACGCAGATTTCGCGAACTTACTTGATATGTTTGGCGATGATCGCCAACTCTGCTCGCGTTCCAACATACCGCCTGCCTCGAAACGATAGTTTCGAAGTGTAACTTTGCAATGAGCGACATGGTCCGTTCATCGGACGTCCTCATTAGAATATTTTCGATGATTGGGCGAATTACGCATCCTCCTGCCTTTAATGCATTGAACAGGTTTTACATATAATCTTTAAGAAAATTTAAATCACTTTACGCGCTTAGAGATAAAGAAGAGAGGATCTGACGTATTGAGAAACAACTCTAGCGTTAAAATGTTGTCTTGACATCGAGATTGGAGATAAAACTCCACGATTATTATTACTTGTTGCAAATTTTTTTTGTGATCAACCCAACTTGAAGTCGATTTAATTGTATAGAGATTCTTAAGTTGTGGCACAGCTGTTACTATTGTAAGGAAGACTAGATAATAGCGCCTTGAATTTGATATTGTGAATAGTTTTACTTGTAGGTCAACCCTTACAGCAATGAGTGATTCTTCCAAGTTTCCACTTACACGGGGATAAATTGACAGAACTATGGTTCCTATTTGCACCGGTTGCACTTTATTCCACTTCATTCTTTGTTGCAAGGGATTGACATAATCATTTTGCTAGAGCTTCTAGAATTGTTTAGTACAATGCCTAATCAGTTGCCACCGTGATAGTCAATTCTCACTGGGGTGAAGAACAGACGGTTGACGTTTAAAGCAGAACCAATTAAAATGTGACCAAGAATGAGCACTTCGTAATCATCCAATGATACAGTCACCGAGTCGAGAGGATGAGTTGAAGCTTCGATTTTGCAAAGCAGAATCATCATTTCCTCTATGGTAAGAATGTGAGCTCCGAAGACTCGTTTCAATGATACTTTACGCTCTTGCTTCCCAGAGTCCTCCGAAATGAGGGGCGTGCGGAAGTATGAAATGGCATTGTATGCTATCTGATGCTGTCCGGTTCAAAAAATCTGACTCGTCTAAGGTGTTGCGATAGGCGGCCCTTAGTTCACAATCTGTTCCGATGAAGTTCATTCCATTGTCAGAATACATATCAGTGGAAAACTTGCAGCGGGAGCATTATGTGAACGCATCAAGAAAGTATGCTGAGGAGTAACTGCAAGAATGCTCGACTGGGGGCGCGGAGCAATTGACCTCGTCAATCAATTGAATGGGTATCAGAGCCTTCTTGCGGGTGCATTTTATGCAATTGTATATTACGATTTTGATTAAATTTCGGGCTAGGAGAATTCAATATTCTTGTCGGGTGATCGATAATGTGAGTTATATTCCTGCGTGAAGCGATCAAAGCGAACATGAGCGTGTCGAAGTATCAATGTTAGAATTGGATGTGAAGCTAGCAGGATCAAATGCTTCATTCGGGACAGTAGAAGGGAATTCTAGTGCCGCTCACCAGCGCGAATTAGTTCTCATTGAATGGATGGAAGGATAAAAGGGGATCCGTTGGCGAGAGTGACTGTTCTCGTGACAGGTTTGAATCGCGCCAGAGAAATTATTCTTCTGAATCTCTTTAATCCAAAAGAGTTTCGCTATCTGATACTCATGTGCGGACAGAGCCTTCCGGTTTGTGATGAGTGGACATTGATAGCTGAGCCCTTCCAGCAATGATTTACGAAACGAAGAATATAGACGAAGGAGTTTCAGCCATTCGAAATATCTAGATGGAAGATCCCATGCTTTAGTTAGTTCTACTAGATGTGTCATAGTTAGTCGTGCTTCGTTTTGACTGGCTTTCGTTGGCTATTCAGCGGAAGAGAGGCGTAGCCATGAGGCATCTTGCCACCAAAGTTCACAACTACTGAGGTTTGTCCGGACAAGGCGATGCGCAGTCTGCGGAATTATCTGCAGACTGTATGTGATGTCAATGAGCATTCGATAATTTTGCTTGGATCATGGCGACCCGATGAGAGACAAACGTCTTCCACTTCGAAGGGTGCTGAAATAACCATGTAAGGACAACAGTGGAGTCAGTCCAGCAATAGAAAGGGCAATTTTGTAATTGAAGCGCACTTTGAATCGATTCAATCAATCTCGAGAGCAGAACCGTGGCTAACAATTCAAGTCGCGGCATGCTGATGGGCTTGATTGGGACAATTTTCGATTTGCCGGCTAGTAGCATAGTGATATGAGGGCAAGTCAATAAGTTCTCAGAAAATCTGTCAAAGGGCACTCGCAGTGTCATGTCACATTACTTTTTGACAAGTAGCATCTTTCACAGCTGATTACTATCAAATTTTGAACGGAATTCATCGCGTGGTTTCATTTCTGTAAACGATTAAAGCGAACAATCTTTGTATTTTTTGCAAATGGAAAAAAACCTGTTTCGTGCAGTGATCAAACATCTATATATGAAATATTTAATGCTGAAAGAAATCAAAGTCGAGTTGGATAATGTTCATAGCACATCTGCATCAACGTTTGCGACTGTATACAATTGGGTGAATAAATTTAAACGTAGTCGTACATTCACATGATGCACCTCGTTCGGAACGTCCAATTAAGGCTGCTATGCCAGAAATCATCGATAAAATCCACGATATTATTTTGATTGATCGACGAGTAAAAGTGCGCAAGCTTCTTGAGGCCATAGGCATATCACATGGTATAGTGATTTCAATTTTGCACGAACAATTGGGTATGAAAAAGCTATCGGCAAGTGGGCATTTGCTCACTGTGGACCATAAGCGCGATCGTGTGACGATTTCAAAACAATATTTGGAGCTGTTTCAACGTAATCCAGATGAATTTCTGCGTCGATTCATTACTGTGGACGAAACATGGATTCATTACTTCACACTCGAGACGAAGGAACAGTCAAAACAATAGACTTCACCGAGTGAACCAGCTCCAAAGAAGGCGAAGACCGTGAAGTCGGCCGGAAAGGTGATGGCCACAATTTTTTGGGATGCATGCGGTATAATTCATATCGATTACCTTCCATCGAAGCAAATGATCAATGACGATTACTATGCAGCCTTATTGGATCATTTCAATAACATTTTAAAGAAAAAACGTCCCCATTTGGTGAAGAAGAAAGTGCTCTTCCATCAAGACAATGCACGGGTTCACACGTGTCACTGATGACCAAATTCAACGAATTCCGCTACGAATTGCTTCCCCATCCAGTATATTCGCCAGATTTAGCCCCCTGCGACTATTTCCTGTTTCCAAACCTGAAGAAAGGTTCGGAGGAAAAAAATTCCATCAGAGAACAACTCATCGCCGAAACAGAGGCTTATTTTGAAGGGTTGAACAAGTCATATTATTCGGCTTGAAAAAGTTGGATCTAATGTATCGAGCTGAAAGGAGACTATGTTGAGAAATAAAAATAAATTGATCAAAAAAAATGTATTTTACTATGTTTTTCTAAAAACTTATTGACTTGCCCTTGTAATTTATAACTAAGGAGAAATAAGTTAAGTCGAAACGTTGCATAAATATATCTTTTGATAATTAATAAAATGGTTTTAAATATCTTAATTGAATTCTTTCAATTGTGGTATACCTTCTATTCAATGTTACATCTGCCCTGTAGAAATATAATTTTACTTTCTTTTTTGTCTTTTTATTTCACACTGAATTATTTTTCGTTATTTAATCTCACATCATCTATCTAAGGTATTTCTATTAATTTGTCCGGATATTCTTAGTGAGAAACTTATTCGGCCTAGTATGATTCTATCATGCCGACACCGCGTGACACGTGTGTCACGTGATCCAATCGAAGCACCCATGCCGCGTGCCGATGTATTGCAATAAAATTCCAGGCAAGATAACTCCACGCTGAGTTAAGACATCATTCCCATATGTTGAGAATGTCATGTCATTATCATCCTGCACGAGGTTTAAGAAAAATTAATCCAGCGAAACACCTCAACGCTTATAATCTCTCTAAGACTAAGAATAAGCTATCGCGTACCAATCACGGTCTGCGACGCGCGTATCGCTCGTCGCTCCGAATCCTTAGTGAGATTTCAGCCGCTCTGGCCGAAAATACTGTTAATTTCAAAATCTCGCGTTATAGTTAATACATTTTTGGGTTGATTACCATCTTTTGGCCATCGTGACCGTCTTAATTGCCCCAAAAACCTGAAACAGATAAGCGAACGCGAATTTGTCGCGTTAGCGAACGTCAATCAATCGAGAGTCGGAGAAGGAACAGTGCGGACCACGGAGAAAGGCCCAAAATTTAATTCGTTAATTACTTTAAAATTCCATTAATTAACGCGAAACTAATTTGATCTGTCAGTTCTAAATTTAATTTAACTGTGCCGGATTTCAGCCCGATGTGACTAATATTTCAATATGAAAAATCATTTTCCAAATTCTGCACGTATTACCAATTCCGGGAGATTCGAGCTCCCCCTTCCTCTCAATTCGCGAGTGTCACCAACTGGCGCCTATATAAACGGGACGAAAATCGAGCCGGAGATTCATTCGACAGTCATTCGTCATTTGTGATCAAATCATTCTTGATCGAAACGCTGGTGGAATATCTCTTAATATTCGCAATACAAAAATAAAAGAAGAAAGTACGCATGTGTTACTTTCTTTCAAGCTTCCTCTTTCCTATATTCCTCGGGCTAATCGTGCTCATAAGAGCTGCTCTACCCTCCTCTCCTGAACTGACCGAACTCATAGGAGCAGCTTAGCTCACCCCCTCCCCCTCTCCTTTCCTACAAATTATTCGCATAGAAGAATTATTCGCTCTCGTAGAAGCTGCTCGATTCTTCTCTTCACTATTATCTGTTTCTTCTACAATTAATTTCTAATTCTGTTCTTCTAATGCTATTATTCAATCAACCGTGTCAGTAATATAAACAAAAACATTCTCGGTATAACGATCAACCAAAGGATCCGCGTTAATTCAATATAATCAGCGTGTTAGCCAACTCAGTAATTCAAACTTTAATATGGCGTTATATTCAACTTTCATTCAATCCATTTCTCCATCTCCTCCCGAAGGATATGAAATGATAAAATGAATTGCTCGGATCCATCGTTAATTTCTTTGCTAAATGAATACTAATCAATTTGGCATTTTGTTACAACTACAATTATTCGCTGAAGCATTGGCAAATACAACAAATAATTCATAAATTGCTCAGTCAAATAACTCACGATGTCTCATATTGATGAAGAACAATGCCGAATTCCATTTCAAGAAAATAGTAACTATTAATTTAAAATTCTGAATCAATTATAATAGATCAATTATCATAAAGGACTCCTGTCCCATGCGATACGCCGGCGCTAGCAGTCTCATGATTTGCCGCTCGACCTGAGACTCACTCTCACTCTGATCATACCTCCCCTACTCTAATAACCACTCCGCCATTCTTTCAATAGTCCTTTCAATAATCCTATGCTCGTGCGCCGCGCCGGACCGTCTCTCTCTCTCTCTCTCTCTCTCTCTCTCTCTCTCTCTCTCTCTCTCTCTCTCTCTCTCTCTCTTTCTCTCTCTCTCTCCTCTCCCCCCCTCTCTATCCCCACTCTGCGCTTGGCAGCGACGCGACGCACAATGTAACGCAAAAATATTCAATCCTATTAGCTATTCTTAACATGAGAATTCGTAACATTTCTGGTGACAGCAGTGGAATAGTAACGGGGAGAACCGCTGCATCCTAATATAGTAATTCATAAACGAGAAAATATCTAAATTCGTTACTAGATATGATTACGCGCGCGCGCATAACAT
Organism: Acromyrmex echinatior; assembly: GCF_024713525.1. Taxonomy (NCBI): domain Eukaryota; kingdom Metazoa; phylum Arthropoda; class Insecta; order Hymenoptera; family Formicidae; genus Acromyrmex; species Acromyrmex echinatior. The sequence continues at coordinate 107,628 of NW_028259057.1, forward strand.
CGAATACAGAATATATTTAAAACGTAAAAGAAGAGCATAAAAAACCACCGCACAAGTTATTGTTTGTGATATTTAATTATCATTACATTAATAAAACATTAGACGTTTCGGCCACAATCTAGCCATCTTCAATAAATTCACAATATTCTTAAAACGCAGAATTACATATAGTTGATATTAAATTCAACCGTCGTGTGATATAATTATATATAAACGTGTTCTTTCATCATATGAAGATGCTTTATTACAACAATGTTACAACAATTGTCATATCACAAAATATGTAGAACAAAAATTTCCAGATTCTAATTTAACAAATTGATCTATCATTAATATCTTCTAATCGAAATGTATGAGAATAGAATCGTTACCTGTTTTACAGCAAAAAAATGATGAATCTCAAGTACATCCTTTACACAGATGGAAATTTGTCGTGACATTGTGTGTGACATTATTTGTCATATCATATATGTTACCATTATTTATATATATAAGTCAAAAGTTTAGAAAATTCCAGAATTATTTATTAAGCGTGAGAGAGATCTTTCTTAAGAAGAGGCAGATAAACATCAGGCAAACCTTCAGTGTCACTTTGCTTATTGATATCACTTATTTGACCTTTAATGTATATCATTTCAGAAATTCTTCTTTCCATTAATGATTTTTTCTAAAATTCTTATGTTATCCCAATCCAATTCATGCATCTCATTCAACTGGTTACGTGAAACCACTGACATCTCAGAGGAGGATCTTCTTATGTTCTTTTATTCGAGTTTTTAATTTCCTTTTTGTTTGGCCAACATAAGAAGACTCACAATTTAAACAATTTATTTTATAGACTACTCCACGATGGTCTTCTTTACGCAAAGGATCTTTTCCAGTTTTTATAAATCTATTCATTTTATTTATGGGTTTATAAGCGATATTGAAGCCATGAATATGTGAAAGTTTTTTAAATTTTTCTGATACTTTACTTGGTAAATATGATATTATGAAAAACTTTTTCTTTGAATTAGAATTAGAGTCGCTTTCGTTATTGTTGTTCTCACAATTTTTATCTAAATTAGTTCTACTTTCTAAAGTTTTTATTCTATTTTTTATTGTTGAAAAGATGAATTTAAGAGGATAACCATTAACAGAGTGTGAATTAAATCAGAAATGTTTTTTTCTTGAAATTTTGGATGGGATAAAAGCAAAATTCTAATTGCCCGATTATTACACCCCTTTTATGTACTAACGGATGATTCGAAAAATAATTTAAATATCTCCCTGAATTAGTAGGTTTTTTTATAAATATCGAAGATAATTCTTCCTTCTTGCTTCATTAATTTAAAAAAATTTATACGGTTTTCATCGCCAAAGTCAATTGTGAATCTAAGCCTTTCATGATATGAATTAAACAATTTCAGAATTCCCTCCACTTTGTCTTTATGCACCGCTAACACAATGTCATCAACATAACGGAAATAAAAAGACGAGATAATATTATTAGCTGTAATAATTTCTTGTTTTAAGTCTTGTAGAACAATATAATTGTGCGGTGGTTTTTTTATGCTCTTCTTTTCATAGATTTATAATTTTGATTTATAAACCACGTTTGTTTTTATAAAATATATTTAAGCCATAATGGAAAAAGATGTAAATTATGAATGCTTTAGTTACATCTGTAGGAATGTATATTGTGATTTGTGTAACAGTTATTGTATATCACAAAAGTTATGAGATTGTATTTTCCTAAAAAATAACTTCATTATAAATAAACTTCATTAAAAATAACTTCATAGTTTCATAAATTATTTGTTGCTTACTGACAGTAATTTAATATATATTTCATTGCATTTATTTTTGCACTCTAAGAGAGATAATTTTGCTATAAGAACAAATCGAGGAATAACAAATGTGATGATTGGATAAAAAAAAACGATGAATCAATTATTGTAAATAATTTCTCTATAAATCATATCATTTCATTTTCTATAAATGTAACAAATAATGAAAATAATTAATATCGCTAGCAAATAAAGTCTCAGTATTAGAAAAAGTTTCATGTTGTAGCGCGCGTTCTAGTAAATAAGAGAGCGCGAGTTGGCAGCACTACAGCGTTAGTTAGTCTAGAGAGACCGCCGGCAAAGGGTCTCTGTGAAGTTAGCAACTCAACTAAAAATCGGAAATTTTAATAACAGTACTGCTTGCACTCGCAATAGTTCTACAGTTCCTGATAGGTTCCTGATAAATAATTCCGTCAATTTAAACCAAAAATTTAAAAAAATTAAAATATGCGGTGCTAACTTCGCGAGGTACCGCAAAATTCGAGAAAGACAATTCTTTGATGGAATCTTAAACTACTCAAAAAGTTCTAAAGTTTCTGATCGATTATAACAATAGTTCCGGCCATTAAATATTTTTAAATAAATTTTTAAAATAAGAGCTTGCACCTCAAGTTTAAAAAAAATTATTTTTTTTTTAACCATTTTTTTGTATTTGAAAAGTTACACAATTCCTGACAAGTTTTAATAACATTACCGGCCATTTTAATATGTTTAAACAATTTTTCTTAATCCTCATGTTGGTCAAGAGTAAAGTACGAGTACCTCTAAACAGCCAATACTGGCAAACTTTTTGGTTTTTTCCGACAGTACTACAATAATTCCGAAGACTTATGCTAGTTTAGCCCGGAGTACTCGTCGTTCATCATGTTTAAACAGTTTTTTAATTCTTGCGCTGGCACCGCACGTCAAGAGTAAAGTAGGTGAGACTGGGATCGGTTGAATATAGAGGTAAGTAGAATAATCAACGCTACAAAACAAAACACTCGAGACATGCGTAAACGTGTCTGAGTACGCAGCAGCGAGTCTGCTGTAACATCTAGCTGCGAACACATCTATGATAGAAGTTATGTCACAATTTTAAAAAATCGTACACCTAAATAAATATTTTTATTCTTAAAGTTTTTGTTTTATTATCGTATATGATTGTCTGAGATACTTAATTTTTACTTAAATAGTAAGTGTAGTTCTTACTTAATAAAGTAACAGATTTTTTTTTGTTTATGTATCTCTGTTATCATATATTGTTAATGTTTTTAAAAAACGGATGGGGATAGTAGATTAACCACAACATGGAACTGTATGACTCATTTAGTGACGACTCTTATAACACTTATTCAAAATTTTATTCCTTTAAAGAGATTTTCTTCAATGGTAAATGTTAAAAAGTTTAGTTCTCTCATGTTCAATCTCGAAAACTAGGCTTATTCGACTTGTTTTTTTTACGAAATGAACAAATTTGGCAAAAAGATATTGTTTGCTCTGCGAAGCGAATGTTTGTGTTTAAAATATATTTTATAAAAGTTTTATTAATATGTAGCCAAAGATGTAGCTTAAAATACATTAATCTTTATTTTAATAATCTTAGACGAATTACCCCGATCCTGGGGCTAGTTGAATTACATGGAATGCATTAGAAAAATGTATTTTTTTTCATATTAATTATCAGTTTCCCCCTTATTATTAAAATATTATTAGGCAACCAAATATATGTAGTAACTGGTGTAGAATTCATTTTTTCGATAAGTCTCTTAATTTTGTCTGTAAAAATTGGAAATTGAAAAATAAATCTATTAGCCTCGGTCTTCCCTACCTCTAAACAGCCAGTACTGGCTGTTTAGAGGTACTTTACTCTTGACATGTGGTTGAATACATAAGAATCAGCGCGAGGATTAAAAAATTGTTTAAACATAATGAACGATGAATACTCCGGACTGAATCAGCATAAGTCTTCAGAACTATTGTAGTACTGTTGGAAAAAGACAAAAAATTAGCCAGTATTGGCTGTTTAGAGGTACTTTACTCTTGACGTGCGGTGCCAGTGCGAAGATTAAAATATTATTTAAACATATTAAAATGACCAGTAATGTCACTAAAACTTGTCAGGAACTTTTCAAATACAAAAAAATGGCTCAAAAAAAAAATTTTTTTTAAACTTGGAGGTGCAAGCTTTTATTTTAAAAATTTATTTAAAAATATTTAATGGCCGGAACTATTGTTATAATTGATCAGAAAATTTAAAACTCTTCGAGTACTTTAAGATTCCGTTAAAAAAATTGACTTTTTCAAATCTTGCGGTGCCATGCGAAGTTAGCACCGCATATTTCTATTTTTTTAAATTGTTGGCCTAAATCAGTGAAACTATTTATAAAACCTATCAGGAACTGTAGAACTATTGCGGGTGCAAGCAGTACTGTTATTAAAATTCCAATTTTTAAAGTTAAGATGCTAACTTCACAGTGATCTATCGAACATCGTGTGCAACTTATCAACTATCAGTACCGAATTTATATGTGCCGAGCTCATGACTGGGTCGATCGAATTATGAGAACATTACGTTACGTTACGAGCGGAAAGTGACGAAACGGGCCATCTTGTGCATCACACAAAGACTGGCAACGCACCTCGTCCGCCATCTTGAACCGCATATAGGCGCCATTCGAGAACCGCCGCGCGTCGCGCTGCGAAACGATATCAGCAGAGAATGGAAGTGCCGTCATCCAGCGTTGACGACACGCTAGCTGATAAGACAGCCGCTTTGGATAATAATTCGGACCTTCGAATGCAGAGGACGGACCGACATCTTATGAACGCGATTGACAGTTATGGAGCTAAAGAGTGCTCCATTTTACGTTTATTATGAGGGCGAGTAGTGAGAGACGCCATCATTATGAAGGAAAGGACAAATCAGTTTACGGTAGCCGAACTGAAAATAACGAGGCTGCGCAATGTCTTTAGGACTCGAAATAATAAAGAGATTAATGGAAGCGGAACGTGGATGGATGAGGTCGGACCTGCTCACGGAAAAGACGACGAACGAGAAAATTATCAGCTCAGACTCGAACGCGAACAGACAGAAACGAGCTGCTGCGTCAGGAACTTGAATTAGCGAGAACAAAATGAGATCGTGGTACGATCAGAAGCGGTGTTAGCGCGACGAGAACTAGAGTTGACGAATAGAGGAAACGAAGAAAATCCGGCGATCGATCATCAAGGGGGTGAGAGTTATACGAATAAATTACGAGGACAATTCCAGCAACCGGAGTTATGTGCAATACAATTACAAGTAGATGTCAAAGGCATTAAAAACTTATTAGGCGAGTTCGACGGAACAAATCGCTTTTGAGGAGTAGGAGAAGCAAGTTCGATTTGTCAGAAGGTTTTTTACGGTGGACGGTGCAATTATGAAGATAATTATTAATTCTTAAGAGGAGAGCGGACAGATGGTTTCACTCGAAGAAATCAGAGCACACAGAAATGACGCTCGACAAATTACTCTTAGCAATGAAGGACGAATTTGATCAACGGTCGAACAGAGTAGATCGTCTTGAGAAATTTAAAGCAAGAACGTGGCAGACGAACGAATCCTTCCATAATTATTACTACGAGAAACTTATTGTAAGGATTCTGATATCGATTCAAGAAGATAACTTAGTGGATTATTTAATGGACGGGATACCAGACTTAATGTTGCGAAATTAGACACGAATGCAGAATTTCGATACGGTGAGAGATCTATTGAACGGATTCCGCAAAATCTCCTTTCCGAATCGGACAAAGAAGAACGTGTCCCACAGGGAGAAAACAGTTGCTGAGAAATCGAATGCAAAAGTGAATCTCGAAATTAAGCCGCAGAAGCCGAAGGTGAAGGAAGAAAATGGTGGAAAGCAATTTAAGTGCTATGAGTGCAATCAGCCCGGATATTTTGCGAAAGACTGTCAAAAACCTTGAAGAAAACGAGGCTCATGCTACACTTGTGGCAATTTCTGCATATGGAAGCGAATTTTCTGAGCAAGGATCGGAAAGAAGAAGAGGAAGTCCCGTAGGTATCTAGCATGTACGAAAATCCAAAAGAAGAAGGTAGTATTGAGCATAGGAAGATAATCACTTACAAATTAGAAGACTCTAGTTTTGTGTTTAGATACGCTCTTGGACATGAATAGCCCCGTTAGCTCATTAAAGAACGCTTTATTCACAAACATGCCGTTATTCCATTAGACGCGTCAGATCGTAATTATTGCGGATGTAAAGGAATGCAATTAAGTTTCTCAGATAAGATTTATGCGACAGTTACAATCGACAATGAAATCAGAGAAAAGCTAAGAATTTATGTAGCACCCGAGGATACGACGTTGACACCAGCTTTAGTAGATAGGAATATTAAGAAAATTCAGTTGATAACTCCCAACGATAACAACGCAGGAAACCGTGAGTATTAACGTCATTGAAAAAGAAATCAATTTGGGAGATGGCTTACAAATAAATCCGACAGTACCTTATAACGCTAGGGAAAAATTAAAACAAATCTTCCAAGAATTTTATGTAAACTTCCCGAGGCCATTAGGGCCTAAAACGAAGACAGAATTAAAATTGCGATTAGCGAAGACAGAACCATTCCACAGCACTCCGCGTAAATTTTCGTACAACAGACAACAGAAGCTCCGAGTAATTAGACAAACTCTTACGAAAAAGATACATACGAAAAAGTGATTCGGAATTTGCATCCCCTATTATACTTACGTAAAAGAGAAACGAGAAATTATGTTTATGTATCGACTATTGAGTCCTCAATAAAGTTGCCGTTAGGGACAATTATCCGATGCCTCTCGTTGAGGATCAATTAGCAATCATAGGAAACAAAAAATACTTTTCGTCATTAGATTTAAAGGACGGGTTTCACTACGTACGGGTGGCAGAAGAGTCAACTAAGTACACATCGTTCGTGACTTCATTAGATCAGTACGAGTGGCTAAGAATGCCTTTCGGACTCTGTATCGCGCTAGCAGCATTTCAGGGTTATATAAATCTCGTTTGATTGAACCCGAGCAGATGATATGACAATTTATATGGACGATATCTTGATAGCGACCGAGATCCTAGAACACTATTTAGAGATTGTAAAATAGGTATGCAAAACTTTATCGGAAAATCATTTGGAATTATGTATCGACAAATGTCATTTCTTACAAACGGAAATAGAGTATCTCGGCTACGTCTCGGGACAGGGCGTGAAGCCGACGCGACGTGGAATAGAGGCCGTTGAAAAGTTCCCTATCCCTAGAAATATGCGAGACGTGCGCAGTCTTATTGGACTCTGTTCCTATTTCTGAAAGTTCATAGAACATTTTATATCTATTGCTAAGCCTCCCCTCTACGACTTGACGAAAATAAATGCAATGTTTGAATTAGAACATGAAGCATGAACATTTTAAGATGTTGAAAACTAAATTTACGGAAACCCCAATTTTGGAAATTTATAATCCAAATGATCCGACCAAATTGCACTACCACGCAAGTTTGGCAGATTACGGAGCGATTCTTATGCAAAAGAAATTCGGAGAAATGCATCCGGTGTTCTATTATTCTATTATTCTAGACAAACGACAGACCAGAAAACGAAGTTGCACAGCTTCGAACTTGAGACGCTTGCCATAATTTATGTTTTAGAACAATTTAAGATTTATCTTCAGAGTGTGAAGTTTAAGATTATAATGGACTGTAGCGCAATTACGATGACGTTAAAAAAGAGAGACGATCACAGAGTTGAACGGTGGACAATCGCATTGTTAAATTACGACTACGAATTAGAATATAAAGCAAGCACGCATATGCGTCGCGTAGACGCTCTTAGCCGAATCATTGGTGTAATTGAAGAAAACCTCTTCGAATAAAATGTAACAGTGTGTCAAGGACAAGATCCCGAAATTTTAAAGATTCGTGATAAATTGGAATTATCGGAAGATAAATTTTACGAAATTAAGAAACGGGTTAGTTTATTTCAAATACAATAAGCTATTATTTCATGTGCCTCAACAGATGAAAAGAAACGTTCTATACAAAATATCATATTGACGAGCTAGGTCACTCAGGAATCGAGAAGACCGCCCAAGCAATTCTCGAAAGTTATTAGTTCCCGAAACTTCGCGAAAAAATGAACTGTCACGTTAAGGGGATGCTGGAGCGAAGGCTGAAGTTAATCAAGGTCGATATTACAGATTTTTATTTGCAATGTATAAGATGCTTACGCCCTTTGAGTTAATATGATCATGCAGGAAATTCGATCGATTAATTATCGATATTTTTATTCCGTTTTCTACATTACCATCTTAGCAGGGACGTGTATTAGGATCGGTTCCACAAATGTAAAATTTATTTTGGAAAATTTTCCAATTTTAAAATTGAGAAAAAAATAAACCATAATTGAAGTTAATCTTATATTTGTAGAATCGGACCTTAGAAATACAATTGTATTATGTACACATGCAATGTAAGCCGTGTTCCAATATATATCACCAGTATTAAAAATCTGTAATATACATAAAGTACAGATTTTTAACTTTAATAATTATATCGATACGAAGCCGTAGTAGTACTTTTTCCTTACGTCCAATGCCATTTTAGGTAATAATAATATAGTATCAATAAATGAATACGACATTGCACATACATAATGTAATTCTTTTTCATGAATATCCATATACAGGGTTGGCCATATTCGACGGAAAGATGTTTTTTTTTTCAATCATGGGAAACGTCGTTACTCGATCTAACATCTCTGTCAAAAGTTACAGTGTTGCCAGATCTTTCCGTCGAATATGGCCAACCCTGTATATATATATATATATATATATATATATATATATATATATATACAATATATCTGTAATGAATATATCTGTACACATAAAATGAAGATTTATCAGAGAATTCGTAATTTGATTATCTTTTTAAGATGTTACGTCTGATCATCTGCGTTTGATTTTCGTTAGCTTCGATTTATGTTAGTTGTATGTATATTCTGATATTGAAAATATAAAAGCATATATCACTAATATCTGTATATTTGACCATAAAAAAACATACCTCTTTTTATTTTTTCAACGTAGAAAAAAGAAGATCAGTACACCTTTTTGTTACACGTTCATTTTCAAAAAGAGATGAAGTAGCTACACACGTACGTGAATATGAATTAGAAATATATTTTATGTTTTGTAATGTGAGTACATCATAATGCACATAAAATATAATTCTATTATTCACTAGTGTGTTTATATTATATCTGCATGAAAAGCTAAGTATGAGCTAAGCTGAGTATGATATACTTAACTTCTATCTCTCTTTTATGGGCCTTCTACAATAAGCCATTAGTTACAAATCAGAAGTCAGAAGCTAAAAATTGATCAATCACAGTCAATTTTTCAGACTTCTTATTTATGGCTGATTTATGGCTTATAATTATAAAAGGCCCATTAAACATAATAAAAAGAGATGGAATAGCTACATATGTATGTGCAATGTATTTACGTACTGACAATACATGTTACATCCTAAGTTAAAATGGTATTGAGAATAAAGGAAAAAGTGCTATTACATTATACGTATATACATGTATTTCAAATACATGGTTACATCCGAAAATATATCTAAGTCACAGTCAGAATATATTTAGTAAAAATATACTTATTGTAACTTGCTGTTAGTTATGTACACATTGACCTATAAGTGTATATATTTGCTAAAACATTTTGCTTGGAATATGATATACTTATATACATTTCATAAACGTACAGCATCGTACGAAAATTATGCATGTAACTATTGACTGTGTAATGTATGTTTTATATATATGTATAACGTATATATTATATAGGGTGTCCAAAAAGACCCTGGATTTAGGAGCTGAGGTGACTATATAAAGGTGACTATAACCGTAAAGGAATGTGAATTATACTTGTATCGGCATGCATAGTACGCCAAAATATAATATGTTGACCTATGATTCACGTTCTCTTCTATGATTGAATTATGGCCATTCTTGTGCTATAAGGTTACATATCGTTTTTAGAAAAAACGTTTCAGACGAAAGTTATAAGGTTTCAAAGAAGCTGTTTACTGATATTCAGCTTTTTTTTTCTTCATTAGTTTCTTTGTTTTCATCATGTCAAGCTTTTGATTCCATCATGACAATGCTATTCACATTTCTTTAATTGCAGACGCAAAATTCTACAGTTGATTCCGTAATTGTATTTCTCCAAATTTGATAATCGAATGCCTCTACCAGTAAATTAAAAATAGTCAGTCCACAATGAAGGCCTCTGACATTTATCTATAACTAGCCAAAGCACGATTTACAGCTGTGGCATTTTGTTATAGCTAGCCAGCTCACGATTAATGCCTCTGACAGTAAATTAAAAATAGTCAGCCCACGATGAACGATTCTGACATTTGTCTACAATTAGCCAAAGCACGATTTACGGCTGTGGCATTTTATTATAGCTAACCAGCTTACGATTAATGCCTCTGACAGTAAATTAAAAATAGTCAGCCCACGATGAACGCCTCTGACATTGGATCTAATTAAACAAAGCGCAAATTATTGTTATAACTATATCACTTGTATGATAAATAAAAGTGATATTTTCACAAATGACATAAAGATGGTAACCTTTTCCATGCTGACTTTATAGGGTGCCTTCCAACAAGAAACACACATCACAATAAGCAATTTTGACCTTCTAGAGTGCCTTCCAACAAGAAACACAGTGTGACTCGGTGCATCATTACAATCTTGTTCGCCAATACAAGAATGAGATACTGTATTGTACTGAGTCGCTTGTTAGAAAGCACCCATAACCTTCTCTTACCAAAGACAGACAATATTCTGCTACTACATTTTTTCTATTTTGTGGACACAAAACACTATATAAATATACACACACACACACACACACACACACACTCACACACACATACATATATATGGTTGTGTGTAAAACACTACTACACTACACTGAATTGACAGTTCTGTTGCGCGGCAACGATACTGTGAACGCGGGTCATACTGGTTACAGCTGATTGACTCGTATAACGCCGTTGTTTTCTGACACATACAGCGTCACGCAAAACGATATATGTATGCACATATATATATATATATATATATATATATATATATACAAGGTGCGTCCCAAAATTTTCCGAACTTTTGAAATAAAACAACAACGGTTTACTTTTTTTTTCAAATTCAAATTGTTTATTCAAAGTAGTCCCCGTCGGACTCAATACAACATTTGGCACGATCTAAAAGCATTTCAAATGAGTGTTTTATGTCGTTCAAAGGCACGTCCTTCAGAATAGTGGTACAAGCCCTTTGGATGTCTTCTACGTCCACATACCGCTTCTCTTCCATGGACAAATGCATTTTGCCGAATAGGTAGAAGTCACAAGGTGCCATATCAGGCGAATACGGGGAATGGTTGATTGTTAAAATGTGATTTTTAGTCAAAAAATCAGTGACAAGTGTCGAACGGTGAGATGGCGCATTATCGTGTAACAAGCGCCAACTTCCTCCTTCGCGATATTCTGGCCGATTACGACGAATGCGGTGCACCAAACACTTCAAAACGCTTACATAGAATACAGCATTAACTGTTTGGCCTGCTGGAACGAATTCTTTGTGCACAATACCCTTGAAATCATAAAAACAAATGAGCATTGTCTTCACTTTTGACTTCTCTAAACGCGATTTTTTGGGTTTTGGGTCGTTTCGCGCCTTCCATTCCGCGCTTTGACGCTTGGTTTCTGGATCGTATTAGGTGTTGGAATTAATTCGTAGCGTTTTACAAGTGATGGGAAGTACTTTCATTAATGTATTTTTTAATGCTCATGTGAAATAAATAACATTCTTTCATTAAAAAACGCTACGAATTAATTCCAACACCTAATATTGAAAACACCATGTCTCGTCACCAGTAACAATGCTATAAAGGAAGTTTTGGTCCTTTTTTGCTTCCTTAATAATGTCCTTTGAATGTTGAATTCGATGCATTTTTTGGTCGTCAGTCAACTTGTGTGGAACAAATCGTGCACAGACTTTTTGTAGGCCCAAATGTTCGGTCAAAATGCGATAAATCGTTGATTTGGGGATGTTCAATTCCATTTCCATGTATCTCACTGAAGATTTTGGCTCATGCTTGATGAAATTACGCACAACTTCGATGGAATTTTCGTTAATTGTCGATTTTGGGCGACCTGTATGTGCGTCGTCATTTATGTCCTCACGACCGTTCTTGAATCGCGTATACCACTCATAAACACTGGCACGGGCTACACAATTATCACCATAAACTTGTTTCATCAAATTATGGGTTTCGGTAAATGTTTTACCAAGTTTAAAACAAAACTTAATATTGGCTCTTTGTTCGAAGTTCATTCTCGTACCGATGTATACAACATACTGACACTTGAGACGCCATAACTTCGTTTTCACTGAACCAAATGTCATGAAATTTTTACTGGAAGTCAGCTAGGGATGTACCTTTCAAACGCGCAATCGAACACACGGATGGCGCCACCCGACCTATCCCTATTGAAAAAGTTCGGAAAATTTTGGGACGCCCCTTGTATATATATATATACACATACATACAAAAAATTTTTATTTTTCACTCTAAGAAAAAAGATACATAATCGATATCATGGTCACATTATCTTCTTCTTAGCGACTAATTAAGAAAAGGCGTTCACCGTATCTAAATCTACGTTATTGTAAAAACTCTCTATTATCTTTGAAGTTCTATTATTGATATATCATTTAAGTGCATTCTCCAGGTTTATTCCACTAAAAAAAATACAAATAGATGACCAGATATATGACGCGGTAAACTAAAATTCTATATTACATTCTGTGGCACAAAAATGTGATCAGTAGCCCTTTGAAACTGAATGTATCATAAAAATAAAGTATGTATTCAAAGTAATATTTTAAAAATACATTACATTCAGTAAAATGCATTAAGTTATTATGATGTTCAATCAGCATTATTAAGAAAATACAACATTATGTAGAAAGGAAAATATTTTATTTTATTTTATTTTCATGACAATTTGCTGGAAGGTATGGTCGCAGCATACTGTTCGTTATACTGTGACGTTCTTGAGATGCACGTCCGCGCGTGAGCGGTTTGGTCGTCAAGCGTCAAGCGGTTGTGAAGGAAAAATAGGCAGCATTTCAGAAATCGGCCCGAAATGCGCAACTAATTTCGAGCACATTGAAGTATACGTATACCGGGTGTCTCAGAGCACCCGTACCACCCTTTTAAAAGGTAGGGATGTGTTTGTACAAAAAAATGGTTCAGACAAAATTTGCAGGATTTCGGGAGATCTATCTGATGGTGACCTTGAATTTGACCTTGAGGTCGACCTTGGGCATAACTCAAGGTCAAAGTACCGTTTTACAAATGTAAACCCTTATTCATGACATCACAAATGAAAATAGCGGAAAATTTTACGTCCGAATACGTTATCAAGCCTAGGTCAAAATTACCCTTAGAGGTCATGTGGAGATCAAGTTACTTTTAAAGCACCCGTACCAACCTTCTAAAAGATATGGATGTGTTTGTACAAAAAATAGTTCCAACAATACTAGGTATTTACATAGCTATGATGCATCCATCTGCTGGTGAATTTGAATTCTACCTTTAGATTCATTTGTAGTCATGTACATCGATTTTTAAAGATTCCTAATTATCAAGATCTTGAACAGTCGATGCCGCCTGTGTCAGCGTTACCCAAGATGCACGTGGAGGTCACAAGGTCGGACTTACACCTCGTCGGGGTGCTTTTTTAAGGAGGTTCTCCTTGCCGTCACCTTTGTTCGTACGCATGTGTTCAATCTAGATTTTCGAAGTGTCCTCCACGTGCATGTATGCAGGCTGTTATTCTACGTTGAAAATCATCCGTCACCCGACGAATTTCGACAGGATCTAGAGACTGAATGGCTTCTCGAATTCTGTTCTTCATGTCTTCTGAAGTCGTAGGTCGTTCGCGGTATACGAGGTCTTTTATTCTTCCCCATAAAAATCCAAAATTGTAAGATCCGGTGATCGTGGTGGCCAGTTATGTGGACCATATTTACCTATCCATTGGCCGCGAAATATGCGGTTCAGTTGTTGACGAGCAATGACAGACGTGTGGGCTGGACATCCATCCTATTGAAACCACATATTTAGACGTAGTTGAAGTGGAATATCTTCATGTAAACGTGGGAGTTCGTTTTCGAGTAAATCAACATACAGAAAACGGTTTAGATTTTCTTCAAAGAAAAATTTACTCGAAAACGAACTCCCACGTTTACTTGAAGATATTCCACTTCAACTACGTCTAAATATGTGGTTTCAACAGGATGGATGTCCAGCCCACACGTCTGTCATTGCTCGTCAACAACTGAACCGCATATTTCGCGGCCAATGGATAGGTAAATATGGTCCACATAACTGGCCACCACGATCACCGGATCTTACAATTTTGGATTTTTATGGGGAAGAATAAAAGACCTCGTATACCGCGAACGACCTACGACTTCAGAAGACATGAAGAACAGAATTCGAGAAGCCATTCAGTCTCTAGATCCTGTCGAAATTCGTCGGGTGACGGATGATTTTCAACGTAGAATAACAGCCTGCATACATGCACGTGGAGGACACTTCGAAAATCTAGATTGAACACATGCGTACGAACAAAGGTGACGGCAAGGGGAACCTCCTTAAAAAAGCACCCCGACGAGGTGTAAGTCCGACCTTGTGACCTCCACGTGCATCTTGGGTAACGCTGACACAGGCGGCATCGACTGTTCAAGATCTTGATAATTAGGAATCTTTAAAAATCGATGTACATGACTACAAATGAATCTAAAGGTAGAATTCAAATTCACCAGCAGATGGATGCATCATAGCTATGTAAATACCTAGTATTGTTGGAACTATTTTTTGTACAAACACATCCATATCTTTTAGAAGGTTGGTACGGGTGCTCTAAAAGTAACTTGAT